>NW_004524662.1:8829593-8830200 GCF_000260255.1 Octodon degus | reverse complement strand
CCCAAAAAAAAAAAAAAAAAAAAAAAAAAAGTGGCAATAAAAATGGGACAAGTACATTTAAACCAAAGGCAGTATTCTGAGGGCAGTTAATGGCAAGATGTCTTTGTTAGCTCAGTTGTTTAAGCACCTGGTTACACAAATGCAGTCAGGCACAGGATACCGCAGTTGGATCCCCAGCTCCACATGCCTTACCAGACCTTAGGCTGCCTTAGTCAGTCAAAAAAAAAAAAAAAAAAAAAAATCCTTCTCAGAAAAGATGTAACTTCAGATAGCAATATACCCATGCAACTTATCATTAAATGATAAAAACCAGTCCTATTAAGACTGGGGAAATTAAAAAGTTATAGGGCTATTTCTTGTCTTGTTCAATAAACCATTTTTGAAACACTTTCATAGTACATTAAGTTTTCTCTACTACTAAATAAATTGGGCATATGATCATTAAGGATACATGGCTCGTGCCCCCTGGTGGGCTGAGCTGGCCACACACACACACACACACACACACACACAATAAATAAATGCTAAAAAAAAAAAAAAAAAAAAGGATACATGGCTCCCACAATGGCAACAAAAATATAACCATAAAAGCAAATTATAAAAGTTA
>NW_004524662.1:8821081-8829493 GCF_000260255.1 Octodon degus | reverse complement strand
AACCATAAAAGCAAATTATAAAAGTTAAAAAATATATTTTTTAATTGAAACAAAGTATTACCTGAACTATCAGATCCACCTTCAGGACTACCACTTGAATACATGGTGGCAAGTTTTCCATCCAATATAAATCTGAACCATCCATTACTGCCATTAGATAATTCCAAGGCTGCTGCATCACTCCAAATATATAAGCAGTCCCTTCCTCTAATGATTGACCAGTCTCTCCAATGATATGGTTTACCTTGCTGCAATTCTTTAGCATCTTCCTGTGGTTCATCTTCCTAAATATACAGAATTATTCAATAAAATATGGAGAATAATCTCATTTCAAATATTAAGTATTTTTAAAACATGACTATAATTCAACTTTATAATATAAACATTCTAAGCATAATATTGTATTCACTTGCTTGTAGTTTAACATATGCTGTGATCAACTAATTACCTGCAAATCTTGGACCCAAGTCCTAAAAATGTCATAGTTAATCCTTAAGTATATCCTGTCCAGGTGTAGTGAAGACCAATGGATAAGAACTCTAAATACATTTAGGTAATACTTTAAGACATTGGTAATCTCACAACATTGCTAAGTCTAATTCATGATTTATAAGAAATAGAAGGTTAGGGGCTGGGGATTTAGCTCAGTGGTGCAAAGCCTGCCTGGCAAGTATGAGGTCCTGAATTCAATTCCTCGTACCCAAAAAAACAAAGATGAAGCTGTCAGCAGTCAGAATCAGTGCAAGGAACACTGAGTTTGAGGACATGAATCACAGGAGCTGTTTCTTTCTAGAACACGTTTTGACACTGGCAGAATATTTTTGATAAAATAATTTTTTTTTTAATTTTATTTGTGTGTGTGTGGCCAGCTCAGCCCACCAGGGGGCGGGGTTGGCTGGCATGTGGTGCTGGGGGATTGAACCGCGGTCCCTGTGCTTTGCTAAGCTTGTTCTAGGTAGGTGCTTTAGACCACTGAGCCATCTCACCAGCCCCAATTTTTATTTTTTGATGATTATTATTTTATTTGTATTTTTTGGCAGGACAGGGTCTTGCTATGCAGTTACTGACCCTTCTGTCTCCTGTCTAGAGCTGGGATTACAGGTGTGCACGACCACACCCAGTTTTGGGGCCATGTGGATGCACCCAGGTTTCAGGGACCAGCAAGGCATGGTTGCCAGGGATCAAACTCAGATCCTTAAGCTTGTCAGGCAGGTGGTCCCGATCTTTCTCTCCATCCCTACAGAGTACTTTTGGTCTTCCTTATAGTACTGCTTTGTTATATACTGCCTATAAAATATGGTTCTTAATTTTGAAGAAGTGATTTTCATAGCACCCCGAAAAAAATGAGTATCTTTATTTTCTTTTTTAAAAAAAATAATTAATTTATTTTTTCTTTCTTCTTTATTTTCTTAGACAATGTCTCAGAGTTCTTGACCTTACCAGAGGGTGGGGCCGGTACAGCATGCTGCCAGGGATCGAACCCAGCCGATGCGCTGTGCCTAAGCAGGTGCTTTAATCCACTGAGCTATCTGGCTGGCTCAAGAACAAATTTTTACTTTTTTTTTTTTTTTTGAGAACCAGGGATTGAACTCAGGCCCTTGCGCTTGCCAGGGAAGCGCTTATGCCACTGAGCCATCTCCCCGGCCCAAGAATAAACTTTTAAAAGTAAATCCTGGACTGGGGATATAAGTCAAAGGTAGAAGAAAACTTGCCTAGCATATATGAGGCCCTGGGTTTGATACTCATCAGAAAGAAAAAGACAGACAGACAGACAGACAGACAGAGAGAGAGAGAGAGAGAGAGAGAAATGTGGTATTTATATACAATAGAATACTATTTAGTCATGAAAAGAAATCCTGTTTGTGGTGGCAGGGAGAAAAATGAAAGACATTATGTTAAGTGAAATAAACCAACCACAGAAAGACTAATGCTAATATCACCTATTCTCATTCAGATGCGATAGCTAAAATGAAAGTACCGGGGCTAGGGAGATAGCTCATAGAATTAGCACTTGCCTGGCAAGCACAGGGTCCTGAGTTCAATCCCTGGTACCACACAAAAGAAAAAAAAAAAAAGAAAAAAGAAATTACCATCTGAAAGAAGGGAATAGAGTAGTAGTCATTAGCAGAGAGAAAACAGACGGAGCACAGGGAGATTGGAGAACAGATAGCAAAGTACAGTTTGAAAGAAAAAAATGCTAATGCTCTATAAGAGAGTGACTAACATCTATAACAAATTTAATTTAAAAAACTAGAAGAGAGCATTAGAAGGCTCTCAACCCAAAGAAATGCCAAGTGTTTCAGGGGATCAAAATGCTAATTACCCTGATTTGATCATTATATATTGTACACATGAAATTATCACACCATTTTTACCCATAACAATATATACAAAAGACTGCACACAAAACAGAAAATAAGTTCTAAGGACCTATGCTTTATTCAAGTAAATCAAATGCACAGGATTATTCCTATGGTCACCCTGGTATCGTAGTTAGAACATATTTTGTAGCCTAGCCTAAGATTCTAAAAGTTTTTATTGACATTTAAAGATTGAGAATATTCCCACAAAATGAAGATTATGAATTTCTGGTGAGATGGCTCAGTGGATAATATACATACAATGTTGAACCCCAAAATTTACCATATATACAATATAAGTAAAGACTATCTACTAAAAATTTTTTTAAATGATTTTTAAAAAAATTTTAAAATGATTTTTGGCTTTGGTAAAACTTCTGTGAAGGCATTTTAAAAGGTCATACCACAACTTAAAAATCAGTAATTTGAATTTCATCAAAAGTTTGATTTTTGGCCTAGGGAGATAGCTCAGTAGAGTAAGTGCTTGCCTGGCAAAGGCAGTGTCCTGAGTTCAATCCCTGGTACCACAAAAAAAAAAAGTTTGATTTTTAAAATAACATTGTTAAAAACCAGAGGTGATAGTGCACGTCTTTTTCTCAGAACTTGAAAAGTTCAGGCATGAGGAGTACAAGTTTGAGGTCATCCTGAGTAATAACAGCTAGCTGAGGTGTAACGTGGACTGCATAGCAAGGCTCTCTCAAAAAGTAACAACAAAAAATTGTTAACCAAAAAATTCTATCAGATTTTGCTTACCTGAAAATATCCAGTGCTGAAGATCAGATGCGATTTTGTGCATGCTAAGAAGAACTTTCTTAAATTTTTTATTTTACGTATTTGGTACAGGGTCTCATTACACAGCTTGGACTCATAGTGATCCTCCTGTTTTCAGCCTCCCAAATGTGCCACCATGCGCTATCTTGTTGCCAGTTCAGCTTGTGGGGGTTGGCAGAGGCAGCAAGGCATGTGGTATCTAGAATTGAACTTTGGTCCCAGTGCTTGCCTAAGCAGGTGCTTAGTGCCCTGCGCTATGTTGTGGATGAGCTATATCCTCAGCTCCTAAATACTAAGCCTTTCGACTTGATTAACTATATTAGAACAACACAAGAAAATGTGCTGTGTTTTATTATGGTTGTAGTAGTGGTAGTGTAGATTAAACACAGGGCCTTCACATAAACTGTACACAGCCAACTTTATTACTGTTTTCTTTATTCTCAGACAGGACCTCACTAAATAGCTAAATTGTCCAGGCTGGGCTCAAACATGAAATTCTTCTGCTTCTACCTCCTGGAATGCTGGGATTTTAGGTATGTATGACTACACCTACCAAGAACATGCTGCTTTTTTGGTGAAGTATAAAAGGGAGCATATTGTCAGACATGGTGGTGTACCTGTAATCCCACCACTCAGGACGCAGAAGCAGGAAGAACACTGCTAGAGCAGGAAGAGCACTGCAAGTTCAAGGCCACGTTGGGCTACACAGTGAACTGAAGGCTAGCCTGAGCTACACAGAAAGACACTGTCGTTTAAAAAAAAAAAAATCTATCTATCTATCTATCTATCTATCTATCTATCTATCTATCTATCTATCAAACAGGGTTGGGGAGATAGCTCAGCAGTTGAAGTGTCTGGATGGCACGTGCAAGGACCCAAGTTCGATCCTCAGTGCCTCATGCCATGCTGGCTACTGGAACCCCTGGAATTTGACATGCTGGCCACCAAAACCAGGCATGGTGACATATGCCTATAATCCCAGTGCTAGAGAGGCTGAGATAAGAGGATCAATATGAGTCTGAACTGCTTAGTGAGGACCTATGTCCAATAAATAAAATAAAAACCAAAACAAATAAGCAGAGGTCATACTCAGCTTATCTTCAAATAATATTTTTAAAATGTAGAGACATTCTTTTAACTATTTTTGGAACTTTGTATATTCTGAATCCTACCAATAAACAACTGAAAAATAAAATTGATTAAAAAAGTACAGATGGTAGTATTCTACACTGCCATTATTTTCACAACAGCTATTATAAATTGAAAATATATTTCCTCAAAACAAGTTTCTGACTCCATTACAATTAAGACCTTTTACTTTTCTTTTTTGCTTATTTGAGACAGGGTATCACTATGCAGTTCAGGCTGGCCCTGAGCTCACATTGTAGTCCTGGCTGGTCTGGTCTTGAACTCTCAACGATCCTCTTGTCTCAGCCTCCTGAGGGCTGGGATTACAGGCATGCACCGCCACGCCTGGCTTAAGACCACTTACTTTTTCTGGTTTTGATTCCTCTTCATTCTCATCATCAGAGGAAGGACCCGCCAAAGTTGACACTTTGCTAATTACACCAAGTCTGGCTAGTTGATCCAAGAAAATATCACCACCTTTATCTACTAAGTCCCTTATAATCTGCAAAGCCAACAGGTGGCCATCATCATCATCCTGCAGGGAGAAAAAGAAAGAGTACATGACCACAAGGAAGTTAAAGAGAATATGATAAAAACAAATTTAGTTTCCTAAAACAGACAAAATAGCTTATTAGAATTAAAACAACAGTGCTATTTCACTATCTACTATCTAAAGGGAATTAAATGTAAAAGAATCTAAAGGAAGATGAAAAACTGACCTCTTGATCAAGGACAGTTGCAGTGATTTCCACTAATATTGTAGGCAAATTGTGACCAACATCAGAATCACAAACTTCTTTTAACAGTGCTTCAGAACAAAAATGAATCATTTTTCTGATTAGCGCAAGACTTGCTTTCCTTGAAAAGAAAAGAATTTTGTAAAGCCACCATTATGAACCTCAATTAAACCAACATGCAACTGTACTTTAAAGAGAACCAAGGTATCCAATATTGTTTTATTTACTCTGCTAAAAAGTATAATAAAAGAACAAGTACTAGCACAGGAATGAGGATAAATACTAGTTTGTCTATTTTTCAGGTAATCTTATTCTACTACTGTATCAAACTCATTAAACTGATGATTTATTATTCCTTTTTACGAAAAATACAAAATATTTCATAACAAAGTAACAATATTTATTACACTGTGTATATCATCTTCAAAGCAGTTACCCAATTAAAAAAAAAAGCCAAAGATGCTTACCAAAAAACCGAAACAAACTTTCTTCTCAACAAAGATAAACTTTTATTATAAATAAAACTAGCTGGCCTATATTGAAATATTTTTTATTTTTATTTATTCATTTTTTTTTTTTGCAGTGCCGGAGATTGAACTCAGGACCCTGCACTTGCCAGGCAAGTGCTTATTCTACTGAGCTATCTCCCAGCCCAAAATATTTTTTATTAACACAATATAAAGTTAGTAGAAATATTTCAATTTCCCCTCTAGTGTATATCTCTTCTATTTTGCTATGTTTGTAATTTCTTTTTTCTTTTTTGTATTTTAGGGAAGGGTCTACAGGATGTTCAAGGTCTCACTACTAGATCGGACTCATAGTGATCCGCCTGTTTATAACTTCCCAAGAGCTGGGATTACAGGCATGTGCCACCATGCCCAGTCTCAACTGATACCTCAGTGCGCCCCGGGGGGCAGGGCTGGCATGGCAGGCCCAGGGGATCAAACCCCTGGCTCCTACGGCTGCGTGCAGGGGCTTTAATTCACTGACCTATTTAGCTGGCCCTTGTAATTTCTCATATAAAAAACTATGCCATATTTGAGTTTGAGTGGCTGACTTAATTCACATATTATGTTCTCAAGTTGCATTCAATTACTTATGTATGCCTCAAGTTTATATCTGTCAGCATAGTATTCTATTATGTATAAATACATCTTCCACATTCATCTGTTGATAGATATATATGCTGCTGACAAGATTTACTTACTATGTAAGGTGCTGCTAAAAACATAGATACACACCTTTCCCTGCAATACGATCTTTTAACTCTTTTGGGAAAATTGCTTGGCAGGGAACAGCTGGGTCAATGGAATTTCTACTTTGTTTTTGGAGGCATCTCTATACTGACTTTCCCAGTGATGGTACTAGTTAACACTCCCACCAGCAATGTAGTAGAGTTCCTTTTTCCCCACATCTTTACCAGCATTTGTTACTAGGTTTTTTAATGATAACGAACGATTCTTTAAGCGGTAATATGGTATCTCAGGGTAGTGTTTTTTAAATTTACATTTCTCTGATGGCCAGTGATGAGCCATTCTTCATGCATTTATTGGCAATCTGTACATCTGAGAAGTCTGTTCATTTCAGTTGCCCATTTTTTTAAGTGGATCTTTTATGAGTGATCTAGTTCTTTTTAGTTGTTTATATATTTTAGATAATAGTCCTCTGTCCAAGGCACAGAGGGCAAAAATTTTTCCCATTCTGTAGGTTGTCCCGTCATTCTTTTAGTTGTTTCTTTTGCTGTGCAGCTTTTTAATTTGATACATTTCATGTGTTGATTCTCAGTATTGGGTTCTGTTCAGAAAATCCTTGCTGGGTAGGTGGCACATACCTATAATCCCAGCACTCAGAAAGCTGTGGCAGGAGGATCACCATCTATGCTATGGGCCTACATAGGCTAACATAAGTGAGTTAATGGCCAAATATGGTGAAACCCTATCTCAAAAAATCCCAGAAAGACCTTGCCTACACTTATGTCTTTAAGTGCTGTTCCTACTATCTTCCAGAAAAATATATAATGCTGCATAAATTTGCCATCATCCTTGCATAGGTGCCATGCTAATGCTCTCTGTATTGTTTCAATTTTAGTATATGTGCTACCAAAGTACCTAATACATCATTTCTGTAATTTCCTAAAAGTTGCCACTCTAGTTCAATTCCCAGTACCAAAATAAAAAAAGGTGCTACTCTATTTTACATTTAACCAGCATCACTGTTTTATAACTTTAGAAATCAAGTTAAAAAGTAATACAATTACTGTACTTCGAAAGTAAGTGTTAGCCAGGCATGATGGATTACTATAATCCCAGCACTCTGGAGGCTGAGAAGACAATCGCTGCAAGTTCAAGGCCAGCATGAGCCATATACAGTGAGTTCAAGGTCAGTCTGAACTATATGGCAAGACCCTGAATTAAAAAACTAAACTAAGTGGCATAAATGGCAATTAATCTAAAATTTCCTACAGCACAAAATACAAAACTAACAATTTAAAACACTGGGTAGTTTGTATGAAAACATAATTTTAAATTTTTTTGTCCCTTGTCCTGGTGTCAATTCATGTTCACCATAGCTATTTCCCATATAAATGAAAATAAGATTAATAATCCCATATCCTAACAGTCCCACTGTTAACAACTATAAACCTTTTTTCTTCTGTTCACCCACTGCTTTGTTTTGAACAAAGGAAACATCTCATAAAGCCACACAAACTAAACTTAGTTTTATAATAAGTAGCTATCCTTTCAAAGTACACAAACACTGAAAATATACCAGACCAGTGATGGTGAATTTTTTGGACCTTCCATGGGTTCATTACCACTGCACCAGAAGAGACTATACTATTACGTAAGTAAATAAAGTCAATTCTTGTAATAACTATTTTCTGAACATCTAACAATATTTTAGGCAACAAGCTGTCGATATCATTATCTTTGATGTGAATGAATGGAAAGATAGAGGCAAAATTTCCTATTAACATCTTAGAGAGGCACAAGTTACAAAACTAAGTTTAGTTTGTATGGCTTTATGTATGTCCACAGCATGGGATCACTATGCATTTCCTAACTCTCGGGTTGAATTCACAAAATTATATTTAGCTAATGAAGTAATACTTTTTTACATAAATTCAAATATAGTACAGAAAGTGGTGGGTAGACAGAAGGGAAACTGCCTTAATTAACAGGGTTAGTTTCAACCATTCTGATGTTGTTGATGGCCATTTAGTCAGTTACAAAACTGGCATTTAGGGGCCAGGGAGATGGCTCAGTAGAATAAGTGCTTGCCTGGCAAGTGCAAGGGCCTGAGTTCAATCCCAGGTTCTGCTCCCCCCCCCCAAAAAAAAAAACAACGGACATTTACACCAAAAAATATAAATATTTTACTCTCTCTCTCTCTCTCTCTCTCTCTCTCTCTCTCTC
>NW_004524662.1:8798060-8820981 GCF_000260255.1 Octodon degus | reverse complement strand
AGGTTTTCACTATATAGTTCATGCCGGCTTTGAACCTACCAGGTAGTCCAGGGTGTCCTTGAACTCTCAGAATCCTCCTGCCTCAGCATTCGGAGTATGAGTGCTGATTCCAGGCATGGGCCACTATACTTAGCTTCTTCATCTCAACTAAAGTAACTTTATTTCAACTGTACTCTCTCTGTTCCCTTCTCTTTCTCACCATACTCACTCATTATGAGGCAAAAAGCCTTTTATATACCTTAAAAACTTTATAACTCAAATAATTCACATGACAAATTCTATTAGGTATGTTTTATTGTCTCAGTTTTACAGGTGACAACACATGAGCCTGTAAGTCATGTGTTAAATTAGAGTCTGAAACTCAACTACCTCTCATCAGCACAATGAACATAATATTTGCAACTTAAAATACTTCTATTTAACATTATTTCATAAATTATCAATATAAAGCTTACAATCTCTTCTATTTACAAAACACAAGTAGGGGGCTTGACCATTGGCTCAGTTGTTTAAGTGACTGCTTAAACAAAGCAATGAGGATGCTGTGGTTCAGATCCCCAGATCCTCAAGTCTTACCAGACCTGCCCTGAAGGCATTCCTGAGCCAGCCAAAAACAAAACAAATCAGGATGCTGTGGTTTGATTCCCCACACCTGCCCTGAAAGCATTCCTGAGCCAGAAAAAAAACAAAAAAACAAAAACCCACAAGTTTCAGGGGCCTGGGAGATAGCTCAATAGAATAAGCGCTTGACTGGCAAGTACAGAGTCCTGAGTTCAATTCCCGATACCGTTTAAAAAAAAGGTTAACAACTTAGTATTACTAAATGTGAATATTTACAATATTGTTACTTTTCTTTCCCCAGTTGAGCTACATCTCCAGCCCTTTTCTTATTTTTATATAAGGTTTCACCAAGTGTTCCAGGCTAAGTTCAAACTTGTGATCTTACCTTAGCAGTACTGGGATTACAGTTAATTCATCACTGTACTTATTTTAATGTATTTCAAATTATCTGGAATTTCTTTAGATTTACAGTATAAAGAACTAATTTTTTAAAAACCCCACAAAACAGACATTGTAGTACCATTTAATAAATGTTCCCCTAAATGATATGAGACAACTTCATTCAATAAACTCAAATCCTGTACATAACTGGCTTTTTTTTTTTTTTGTGGGGAGAGGGGACTACTTTTCTACTCACATATTATACTCTTCTGCTAGATATAGTAACGATCTCACTATTACAGGCTTAAGTCTAGCCTGACACATTTCTATTTGTTCTTCCAGATGACTTTGGCATTTGTCAAATTCTAAAATTTTCGCTGGGTGTGGTGGTACACACTTGTAACTAACAGACGCACTTGGGAGTCTGAGGCGCACTTGGGAATCTGAGGCAGGAGGATCACCGGAGATAAGACTAGCCTGCGCTATACAGTGAGTTCAAGTCTAGCCTGAACTGCATAATTCGACCCTGTCTCAGAAAACAAAACAAAAACTGTTAGTTATTTTCTTCAGTACATGGCCTATAAATTAGGTTTGGAAGAATTTACCTTTAGATTTAGTATTTCCATCCAAGAAAAATTTCCCCCTTTAGCCAACCAAGTCTACTCTCTCAAACTGATTAAAAACAAAAACAAAAACAAATAAATAGATCTTCAAGGATCTCCTATTTGCTCAAATAAGACTGAATCTTTGTTCAATTAGTAACATTAGCCCCTACAATGTTTATTTACTAGACCTCTTTAAAATTCAATGTAGCAGGGGCCGGGGAGATGGCTCAGTGGAATAAGCGCTTCCCTGGCAAGCACAAGGGTCTGAGTTCAATCCCCGGTTCCAAAAAAAAAAAAAAAAAAAAAAAAAAAATTCAATGTAGCTTTTTAAAACTCAGTGAAGGTTCTGCTCGCTTTGGAAGCACATATACTAAAACTGGAACAATACAGAGAAGATAAGCATGGCCCTTATGCAAGGATGATACACAAATTTTTGAAATAAAACTCAGTGAGGAAGTCCTCAGTCTCACATCTTAGGCAAAGAAAAATCAGCTGGGCGTGGGGGTGCATTCCTGTAATCCAGAACTTGGGAAACTAAAGCAAGAGTATCACCTCACACCAGCAGACATAGGCTACATAGTGAGTTCAAGGTCAGCCCACACTACACAGCAAGATCCTGTCTCAAAAGGCAAAAAAAAAAAAAAAAAAAAAAAAAAAAAAAAAAAAACCCACTCAGGTTTTTATCAACTAGTCTCCCACTGATACTGCTATCCTCTATTATGAAACTTTCACTGATCTGCCATCTACCTTTTATTTCCTGAACAGTACACAGGAAATAAGGATAAATAGCTAATTCAGCATACAGACACTCCTTAAAACAACTATATAATCTTGTCAAAAGTTTAATCTGAAACTGTAAAATATCATGCTGTAACTATTCTCCCATGTTTAATGTGGTTAAGTACTTCCAAAAACTAAACTACCATTCTTCATATATACCTTTAACACATTAGGAACTATGCTAAATACGTATTTGCTGACAAAACAGTTCTATTCCAAATATATCTCAAGATTTTAAATGTCAGGATCACAAATCTAAAATTTTCTTGGTAAAAGTTGTTTGTTTTTTTCAACAATACAAGTCTTTTGTTTAAGAAAAAAAAAAAAAAAAGTAAGTTCCACTAAGCCCTGCAGACCCACAGCTACTTGGAAAAGAACTAAAAACTATGTTATTAAATTCTTAAAGAGTCAACTGTTTTGGAGCCATTTCACTTCTACTTAAAGCAAATAGCCTAAACTCCAATGTCAACCTATAATACTGGCATTGGAGCACTTTAGTCTCTTTTAAAAATGTACTTGGTTGTTGTAGGGTCTCACTATGCAGATGGGACTCATGGTGATCCTCCTGCTTTCAGACTCACCAGTGCTGGGATTACAGGCATGCACCCCTATGCCTGGACTCTGGCCAGCTCAGCCCACTCTGGGGGTGGGGCTTGTACAGCATGCGGTAACAGGATTGAACCCACAGTACCTATGCTTACCTAAGCAGGCACTTCAGTCCGCTGAGCTATCTAGCCAGTCCCGAGCACTTTACTCTTATAAAATTATAACCCTCCTAAACCAAACTCAAATTCCCAACACTTAACTAAAAACCTAGAATACTATCTTTGTTATCAACCTTCACATCTAACTGGTCACCAAGCCCTATGCAACTGATCTCCTAACTCTTGAACTTGTTCCCACTACTACTTCTGAAGTTTCTATTGCAATGAACTTTTAAGAAGACTCTCCTTCCGCCCAGGGCCACCAGATCCTCATTTCACCCAGAGCCCAGGTCTGGCATGTGACTGAGACCACCTAGGGCCCACTGGGTCCTTATTCGACCCAGGTCCAGTATCTGAGTGGGACCGCCCTAGGCCCAGCAGATCCTGATTCAACCCAGGCCTGACATGTGAGTGGTACTGCCTGGAGCCCGCAGGTTCCTCATTTAACCCAGACCACAGGCCCACTGTGTGAGCAAGACCACTCAGGGTCTGCTGGATCCTGATTTGACCCAGGCCCAGCACGTGAGTGGGACCGCCCAGAGCCCAGGCCCAGCGTGGAACCCTGCAGCAGAACTCCCTGCAAAGAGGCTAGAGGCAAGACCCACCCAGGTGATCCAGGAGCAGAACACCTTGCCAGAGTGGCACAGAGGGTTCATCTCCAAGGGCTACAGCAGGAAGAAGTGGAGCACAGCAACCAGACCCACACCACACCCACCTGGATGAGTTTGAACTTGATAGATCTGTACCTGGTGCTAAGGTAATAAATAACTCTAAGCTCTATACCAAAGGTCAGAAGCCAGTGCTATACAAAATGACAAAGGGAAGAAGCAAAATGCATTCTCAGGCCCCAAGACACTAGCATAGAAGAAATTGGAAATCACACACCTGAAATCTCTGAAATAACAGCATTGGAAGTAAAGAAACAATTGCAGAAAAGTACAGAGGAAATCAGATCAGAAATAATTTCTAAGGGGCCAGGAAGATGGCTCAGTGGAATAAGCACTTCCCTGGCAAGCACAAGGACCTGAGTTCAATCCCTGGTTCTGCTTAAAAAAAAAAAAAAGAAAGGAAAAGAAAAAAAAGAAAGAAAGAAGTACTAAGTGCTTCTTTTATTTATTTATTTATTTGGTTAAGGGTCTCTGGCATGGCATGCAGTACTGGAGATCGAACCTGAGTCCTTGAACTTGCCAGGCAGGTGCTTAGACAGGCTATTGCCCCAGCCCCTTGTACTAAGTGCTTCTAAAGAACACAGTGATAAAAAATAGAGGAGAATAGAAAAATGATGGAATCCTTGAATGAGCAATATAGGAAAGAAATAGAATGCATGAAGGAGATTCAAAGTGCTATACAGGAAATTAAAACCTCAATCACAAGCTGGCAAAACCATTTAAATGAAAGCGAAAATAGACTTTCAGACCTTAAAGACACCACTGCAGCTAGTGAAAAAGAAAAGATCTCTTAAAAACAACTAGGATGCAGGAAAAATAATTGAACATCTGCAAGACGATGCAAAAACGAACAATGTAAGACTAATAGGCATCAAGGAGTCAATACAAATGATATAAAAATATGGATGGAAGTAATAGCAGAAAACTTCCCAAATATGGGGAAACAATCTGACATACTGGTAACCGAAGCATACAGAACTCCAAATAACATCAATCCAATTAAAAATACACCCAGTAGGGGGCCGGGGAGATGGCTCAGCGGAATAAGCGCTTCCCTGGCAAGCACAGGGGCCTGAGTTCAATTCCCGGTTCTGCCAAAAAATAAATAAATAAATAAATAAAATAAAAATACACCCAGTCATATAATAGTCAAGATCCCAGAAATTCAGCCCAGGAGCAGTATACTAAAAGCCGCTAAAGAAAAGAAACAGATCACATTTAAAGGAAAACCCATCAGAATAACGGCAGATTTATCTTCACAAACCATCAAGTCAAGAAGAGCATGGACCCAGTGATAGTACAACTTGAAAACCATACCTCAACAACTAATGCCCTCACTCCAAGGTGGCCAGGAAATTAGTTTATTTATTTCCTAGAGCCTGTATGAGGTTTTGTTTTTTGTAAGACAAAGCTCTTTTGATCTTAGAACTATCTTTCTGCTGTAATAAAAGAGATAATTTCATCTAAATAACTTTACTTTGTCTCCCTTACCTCTACTCTCTATGGTTTCAATTACAGTCAACTGTCATCTGTATGAAAATATTAAATGGAAAATTCCAGAAATAAACAATTTATAATTTTTCAGTTGCACACTATTTTGAATAGCACAACATGCAAAGTTTCCAAAATACTAAATGAAAAACCTAAAAGTCTATTTCTGGTCCCAAGCGCTTTGGAGAAGAGACACTGAACCTGTACTGTATTTCTGCTGCCTACCAAAGTGCCACAGAGGTCCTCAGACAGAGCGTCCATGGGACAGCCTCCTACCCTGATGTACCTGCACCTCCCTGAACACCATTTTCACTAGAGTGTGGTCCGTCCCAATACCTGCACTCTGACGCAGGTATTCGGCAAGCATCTTCTTGCAAGTAAAAGGACTGGTTATATCATTTTAGGAAAAAGAACTTTTGACATGTGAATGCAATAAAATTTGGTATTTCCCAATAGAAATTATTGTTATTCAAAAAAAAAAAGAGCATGGAGCAAAATACTACAAGTCTTGCAAAAAAACAAATCCCAACCCAGACTGATATACCCTGCAAAACTCTCTTTTGAGTATAATGGAGAAGTGAAATACTTCCATGACAAAGAACAATTAAAGAATTTCAGGGTGATTGGGGCTCCCGGCTGGGGTGCCATCTTGACCCCGGGGCTGGTGGGGAGGCCAGGAAGGGGGCCCGGGGGGGGGGGGCGGAGGGGACTACGGGAACAGCGTAGAGTCTAAGGAACTGGAGCCTGGGGAGCTGCTGCTGGAGCCCAAGTCGGAGCCGGAAGAGGAGCCGCTCTGTCTCCCCCCGCCCCACCCCCCCCAGCTCCTGACCCTGGCCCTGGTCCTGGCTCCGGAGCCGCCGGTAGCCAAGAGGAGGAGGAAGAGCCAGGGGACAGCGCCATTGAGGACCCAGAGCTGGAAGAGATAAAAGCTCGAGTCAGGGAGATGGAGGAAGAAGCTGAGAAGCTAAAGGAACTGCAGAACGTGGTCGAGAAGCAGATGAATATGAGTCCACCACCGGGCAATGCTGGCCGTGATCATGTCTATTGAAGAGAGAATGGAGGCCGATGCCCAGTCCATCTATGTTGGCAATGTGGACTATGGTGCAACAGCAGAAGAGCTAGAAGCTCATTTTCATGGCTGTGTTTCAGTTAACCGTGTCACCATACTTTGTGACAAATTTAGTGGCCATCCCAAAGGGTTTGCTTATATAGAGTTCTCAGACAAAGAATCAGTGAGGACTTCCTTGGCCTTAGATGAGTTCCTATTTAGAGGAAGACAAATCAAGGTGATCCCGAAACGGACTAACAGACCAAGGTTTCCCATGTGCCCGCTACTGTGCCCGGACCACCAACTACAACAGTTCCAGCTTTCGATTCTACAGTGGTTTTAACAGCAGGACCCAAGGTCGTGTCTACAGGCTAAGTGTGTTTTAGGAGGAGAGAGAGGAAAAAGAGGAAAGAAGGAAAAAAAAAAAGAATTAAAAAAAAAAGAAAGAAGGAAAAATAGAAGATGACCTTGATGGAAAAAAAAAATATTTTTTAAGAAAAGATATACTGTGGAAGGGGGGAGAACCCCATAACTAACTGCTGAGGAGGAACCTGCTTTGGGCAGTAGGGGGAGGCCCAGGGGCTGCTCTTACACTCTGGGGATCCACCATGGACACTTCTCAACTGTGCAAGCTGCTGCCCATGTGTCCCTGCCCTACTTCACCCCTCTGGGGGCTGCTCGAGGGTAGGTGGGCATGGGTGGTAGGTGGGTTTTTTTTACCCAGGGCTCTGGAGGACACCAAACTGTTCTGCTTGTTACTTTCCCTCCATCTTCTCCCTGCCTTTCACAGCCCCTCCTGCCTGCTCCTGTCCTACCAGGGTTACCACCCATCCCACCCCTCCAGATTGCCTGGTGATCTGTTTTGTTTCCTTTTGTGTTTCTTTTTCTGTTTTGAGTGTCTTTCTTGGCAGGTTTCTGTAGCCGGAAGAACTCCGTTCAGCTCCCAGCGGCTCCAGTGTAAATTTCCCTTCCCCTTGGGGAAATGCACTACCTTGTTGTGGGTGTGTGTGTGTGTGTGTGTTTCAGTTTTTTGTTTTGTTTTCTTTCTTTTTTTTGCCTTTTTTCCCCTTTTATTTGGAGGGAATGGGAGGAAGTGGGAACAGGGAGGTGGGAGGTGGATTTTGTTTATTTTTTTAGCTCATTTCCAGAGGGTGGGATTTTTTTTTTTAATATGTGTCACGAATAAAGTTGTTTTTGAAAATAAAAAAAAATTTTTAAAAAAGAATTTCACAATGACAAAACCAAGCCTACAAAGACTACTAACAGTTCTAGAAAGGGAGCAAAATGACCACAACTCCACCAATAAGAATGGAAAGAACCCACCAAATAGGGCAAACAAGTAAACACAGGAGAATAACAGGTATACAAAAGCAGTCTTTCAGTTATTATTGTGTATATAGCAGCAAAATATTTCCATTAGCATACTCTACAAATGGACTTCACCTGCACCTTATGGGTCACGATTCTACCTGGGTCTACACAGCAGATATCAAGGAAATAGCAGTAGCTCACTCCCACAAGTGATTTCTGGCCACCAGGAAGCATCATGGACACTGTCCAGATTGACAACATACTAGAAATTTATGCAATACCCTACCCCTAAGCTGTGAGAAGTGCTGGTCATTTATATGCAATTCCAGTATTTATCTTACATTTTATTCTTGGTAATTCTTTACTGTTATAAAAACTTTTTCTTACTTCAATTGTTTTTAAACATTTAATTTTTAAAAATTTTTTTTACTAATTTTATTGAGAAACAAACCGCAATGAGACAGTTTTAAAACCGATTAGTAGAATAGTGTCAATAATTAATACATTGCATATTGTTGTCTTCATGGTGGCTATTCATCATATAAGATGCAGACATGATATCCTGTCCAAACACTCTTAGTACACATCTTTCTTACTGAATTAAGAGAAAGTAGTTGTATGTCTATCTTATTTTGTATATACAGATACAAAATGGTCCTTCAGGGGCCGAGGAGATGACTCAGTAGAATAAGCGCTTCCCTAGCAAGCACAAGGGCCTGAGTTCAATCCCCAGTTCCGCAAAAAAAAAAAAAAAAAAAAAGTCCTTCATCTGCATCCCTATTTTTCTTTAGTTTTGTCAGAGATGGGTATTCCATTGCCATTTAAATACTGTATTGCGTAAGTTCAGCAAAACATTCCAATACAGTCCAGTAGTTCATCGTAGTGGGTTATCCGTGGGACTGACAATGTCAGAAGTTGTTGACTTGAGCCTTTTACAGTTCAGCATATTAATATGGTTTTACTTTTTATACCTCTACACTTTTCTACTGGATGGTTAAGACCAAGTTTATAAAGCAAGACTTACATAACAAGAAATGTAACTTTTGTATCTGACAAGGTCAGTCAAATCCCCTCAGGATTTACCTTGAAACCCTGTACTGCAGTTTGTAGATCCTTTGTCAGTGTCAGCCATGTGGATGAGTCACGGCCATTGCTTGACCAATTTGCTCTCTGTAAAAGCCTGAGAGAACATTTTCTCTCCATGTGACTCTCCACAGACACACTCTACATCATTGATCACTTTCCTCTGTGGCCCCATTATCTCCTTGATTAGAAAATTTGGGACATCAATGAGTTACAGGATGTTATAGTACAGGTTCTCTTGTGTCCTGAGTCCTCACTGACGTTGAAAGGCTTGGGCCAAAATGTTGGCTGTCCTTGCAGCCCTTCGTTTTCTCTAATTTTTGGCCTACAAACTTGAGTTGTTAACCCTCCAGAACAGAAGCTTAATGATATTATTACCCTGTAACATAGGCAGTTGAGCTTAACCTCATGATCTGTCTGAATATCAAACATTTTATGGACCAGGTATTTTCCATCAAGTACTGATGATATAAATATTTAATTTCTAATTAATGTTGAATTTTCTGAATATTGCTTAATCTTAATTTTTGTTGTAAGATTTATATTGTATCTTTGACTTATAATCTACTTAAAAAACATGGTATATTTTCTCCTAGTATTAGAAACTTTAAAAATGTCCATTTTCCATTGATTTTATATAACTTCTTCCTTGTCTTTTACACACACACACACAAACACACACACACACAAAATGTGTATAACCCAACTAAACACTGTTTCGTATAAATCTTTTTAATGACCTTC
This sequence comes from Octodon degus, assembly GCF_000260255.1. Classification (NCBI taxonomy): domain Eukaryota; kingdom Metazoa; phylum Chordata; class Mammalia; order Rodentia; family Octodontidae; genus Octodon; species Octodon degus. The sequence goes on along the minus strand of NW_004524662.1, from coordinate 8,811,605 downwards.
TAAATGGATTCGTCTAATATATTTTACATAGTCTTGCATAACTTGTCTTTTTTTTTTTTTTTTTTTTGGCGGAACCAGGGATTGAACTCAGGCCCTTGCGTTTGCCAGGGAAGCACTTATTCCACTGAGCCATCTCACCGGCGCCTAACTTACCATTTTGAGAGTTCTTTATTCTTTATCCAGGACCATACAGCAACTTCTCTTTTCTTCTGAATTATGTTATTTCCTATATGCTATGTCTGGAGGTATTAAAATATTCTGAGTTTGTATAATCGGAAAATATTTTATTTTTAGTTTTCAAAGGTATGTTTGCTAAGCATAAAATTCAAAGAGGACAGATTTTTTTTTTTTTTTTTTGTGGAACTGGGGGTTGAACTCAGGCCCTTGCGCTTACCAGGGAAGCACTTATTCTACTGAGCCATCTCCCCGGCCCCTAATTTTTTTTTTTTTTTTTTTTTCCAGAACCTGGGATTGAACTGAGGCCTTGGGCTTGCCAGGGAAACGCTTATCCTATTGAGCTATCTCCCCAGCCCCAGATCTTTGCTTTTTCTTTCAGTCCTTTAAATTAATTAGTCTAGTTTCTTACACACTTGGTCTTTCTTTTTTCTTTCTAATATGGAATAAGATGCTATTTAATTTTGTTCTTCCATAGCTAATATTTTTTATGTATATATTTTAATGATTTTTTTTCTTTACAATAGTTTTGGATAAATTCATTTTTGTGTTTCTTGGTATGATATTTCTTGTGCAAAAGGTTCATTTTTCTTGGAAATGTGACGTGTTAAGTTCAACTAAATTCAGAAATTTTAAATCTTTAAACATTTTATTTATTTATTTATATCTTTAAACATTTACTGCCTACCCCTTTCCACTTTGAGAACTCTATCTGGACTTATGTTTCTTGATTTTGGCACAGAGTGAATTATTATATGACTGATGTATAAATTATTTCATTTTTATTTTGCACAATTTTTATTCATTTAAGTTTGTAAATAACTTATTTACAATGTGCAATCTATTATTAATCTCATGCTATGTATTCGTTTCAGAAATATTTCTCTAAAATTCACTGTCTATATCTTATATCTTTCACTTTTCAGTATTTGTCTACAAGTTTTAATATGCTATGTAATAAATGACTTTCAATAAAGTTAATTAAAAAAAAAAAAAAAAAAGACTGTCTCCTTAATTCCAGCACTTGGAAGGCTGAAGTACGAGGATCACCATGAGTTAGAGACCAGCCTGGGCTACAAAGTAAGTTCAAGGCCAGCCTGAAATATATAGTGAAATCCCATCTAAAAAAAAAAAAAAAAGGCTCTAGGTATAGAAAGTCTCAAAAAGATGCAAAATAAATGCCAAATCAAATCTCTAAAGAGATATACTTACATTGTTCCAAAAACAGAAAGGGTGTTAACATAATATATATGTAATGGGTTGGGTTTTAAATAATGATAAAGTGAAAGAGCTGGTTGAGGATAATGTAAGATTGTGCAAGCCTCAGGATTAAGGAGAAAAGTTTTATTTATGGTCAATCAAAACCTATAGTTTTAACCTAAATTTAAAATATACTTTAGGGGCTGGGGAGATGGCTCAGTAGAATAAGTGTTTGCCTGGCAAGTGCAAGAGTCTGAGTTCAATCCCTGGTTCCACCAAAATAAATAAATAAAATATACTTTAGCCTAACATATATGAATAGATTATAAAAGGGTGAGAGAGAAAGAATGGCTAATTAAAAGCCTAGTGTAGCAACCACAGAGTAGCTTGGACCACATTACTGACAAAAGATGGACAGAAATAACACACACTATGGATATATGATTAAAGGAAAACCACCAGGACATGCTAACAGGATTGACAACTCCATATTATTTATGCATATATTGTTTACCACCCATACTTCCAAATATGTCTGCCTAGAAAATTTGCAAGTAATGGGCTGGAGAGATAGCTCAGCAGACTAAGCATCTACTTTGGCAAGTCCAGGGACCAGGGTTTGATTCTTGGTCCTGCACACCTTGACGCAGCTGCCCCCGGGAGTGAGTCTGGGCATGGTGGTGCAGGCCTGTAATCCCAGTGCTGGGGAGGCTACCAGTCTGAGCTGCGTAGTGAGACCCTGTACCAAAACACATAAATGAAAAAAAGGGGGGAGGAGGTGATGGCTGGCCAGATAGTTCAGCAGATTAAAGCACCTGCTTAGGCAGATAGGGGTCAGGGTTCAATCCCTGTTGGCCAGCCCCGCCCCTGGATGGCAACTGAGACTGGGCATGGTGGTGCACGCCTGTAATCTCAGCACTTGGAGACTGAAAACACGCAGATCACTATGAGTCTGATCTGTGTAGCGAGACCCTGTAGACTCTGTACTAAAAATACACACACACAAAAAAAAAAAAAAAAAAAAAAAAAAAAAAAAAAAAGGAAAGAAAATTTGTAAGTAGTCTTTAACCCTAACTCTTTGCAAGCTAGTGAGGAAACAACAGAGGGTGGTAGGTGAAAGGTAAGACATTTCATCAGAGTTCTCTGGGCATACAGACGTCTATCACTTACCACTATTTAATGTTACTTATTTCTCCATAAGTTTGCAATAAACAAGAGTCAAGCCACGCATGTAACTCTCCAGTGGCTACCTCAATGATTCTGTCAATTGGCCTCTACATAGCTCAATGCCTATTTTCTATATTTAAAAATTCTATAATACGTTAATATTCAAAGAGCTAAAAAAAAAAAAAAAAAAAAGAAAAGAAGCAGGCTAATCTGATCTTGATTTTTCAAATACTTCCTCTTAAAACAGATCACTAGAAGATATTCTAATATTCTAACTACAATTTTAACTTCTATTCTCACTATACCTTTTTAACTCAAGTCCTTCTAGAAAAAGAGATAAAATCGTATCATTGGTGTAATTTTAGTAACAACTACAAATAGTATGAATAATTACCTTATTGAAGGCAACATAGTCTGCTGAAATGTTTGCGCAAACACTGGCAATAACCTTTTCAAGTATATTGGTGCCATTTCTGGGTCTCCTTTAGGCTCATTACATTCTTCTTCATCTTTGTTTGTATCTTTCTTTTTCTTATCATCTCCTTTATTAACAGGACACATCCAGTCACCTGTATATAAAGTATTGTTTAAAAAACACTTTTGGAAACTTTGTCTATGGACAATAAACCTTAACATTACATCCATGTTAAACTACAAATTATTTAGGAGCTACGAATATAGCTTAGTGGTAAGGTACTTGCCTAGCACGCAAGGAAGCCCTAGGTTCAATCCCCAGCACTGAGAAAGAGAACAAAATAAAACAAAACTACACATAATCATCTCCGACTAACAATAAACTGGAATTAGGACATTACATCTATTCATAGTATTCTTAATAACATTAAAGAAGGTAACTTTCAATACGACATTTAACTGAGAAAGTATTTTATGGAGGCTTTGCATTCATCAGTTCAGGGAAAACTTAAAGATTTGATCAGAATGCTGGGTGTGGTATTACCCGCCTATAATCCCTGCACTTGGGAGGGTGGGGCAGGAGGATCACTGCAAGTGTAAGGGTTACCTAGTAAGGTCAAGGCCAGCCTGAACCAGAAGAGATCTGAACTCAAAAAACAACGAAATAAAACTGGTCAGATAAGTTCATTTACATAATATACAATTATTCTTTATCTAACTATCTGTAGACCCCCTGAACGTAAGGTTTTGGTCATTATGGAATCATGTACCATAGTTTTAAGAACACAGAACAACATAAACTATTAAAGATTAAATCTTTCATATTAAAGTGAAGAGACATTTACTATTAAAATGAGGAGACATGTATATGATTATTGACTTCAAAGGATTACTTCATTCTGTGAACATATCTATAAATAGCGACTCCTATGGAACTGTAACAGAAAAGTGATACCAGGTGGCCTAGAAGGAAAGAATATACTACTCACCTGGAGACTGAAGAATAGCTACTACCTCACTATGACCCCTTTCTCGAGCTTTATCTAATGGAGTTTTCCCATCTTCATCTCTCAGATCTGGATTTGCACCATGCCGTAACAGGGTCTTGAGGAAAAAAAAAAAAATTTAATTTGAATACAGTATCTTATCTCTTTGATATTCAACTCTCAATCTAAAGATTTTCCAGAATTAATCAATCACATAGGTAATTACCCAAATCTGTTTGTTTTGTGGCTGGCTCCGCCCACCCTGGGGACAGGGCTGGCATGGTGGGATTGAACCGCAGTCCTTGAGTGCTTGCTTGCCTAAGCAGGTGCGTTAGACCTCTGGGCTATCTTGTCCATCCCCAAATTTCTGTTTTTATACTAATCACCTTAAACCAGCTATTCATATCTTGAAAGATTACAGGTTAATTTCACTTGGCTGTTTTAAATTATGTTCCATTTTAAACTTGTCACCTTCTCCAGCGAATCTGTTGTTCTTCTTTCTTTCATCTCTTTGAGGTAGAGTTTCACTATGCAGTTCAGACTGAACTTGAACTCACTTTGTAACCCAGGCTAGGCTATGTGCCATCATGCCTGTCTTCCCAATTTCTTTACAGAAGTACTATTCAGTTTTTGAACTGACAGTCTCTCTCATTGATTCTTGTACAGCATCAATAAGTTACTTCTTTGACCCAAAGTTAATGAGGACTATCCTTCCTATATTAATATCACCCTAAACCTTTTATAAACCTTTGCTGAGACTATTTAATCAAAATGGCTCAAATGAAACTTTTTATAAGAATATCTGAAATAGAACTTGAGATGTAATTCAGCGCACAGTTCTTGCCCAGCATGCCAAAGCATTAATCTCTACCACTGAATATAACCCTAAAATAGAAACTCTAAAATCTGTTCTGCTTATTCATTATTAATCACCCTTGGAAGCATCTCTCTAACTACTAATCAATACAAATTGGTTCAAACAGAATTCAAACTTGAAATGACAACTTCCCAGGCCAGAAAGCTACTAAAGTGCTACCAAAAATTTTAATGTTCAAACATTCCTCATTTAGGGCCAGCCTGACAGTTCAACAGACTGAAGCACCTGCTTAGGCAGAGCACAGCGGCCTGGTGTGCCATGCTGGCCCCAACCCACCCCTGGGGTAGGCTAAAATGGCAACTGAGAGTGGGCATGGTGGTGTGAGCCTGTAATCCCAGTGCTTGGAAGGCTGAAAACAGGAGGATCACAAGCCAGATCTGTGTTGTGAGACTCTGTAGACCTGTACTAAATGCAAAAAAATTTCCTCATTTAATGATTTGAGTCCTGTTCCTGCAGCTAAGTTAATAATGTAAGCACTGGGTAAATGAACTGTGTAATAGTATGTAATTACAATATTCAGAATAAAGAAATGGTCCAAGGAAAACTCTGATGTGATGACTTTTATTTGTATTAACTCTTACATGCAATATTGTAATATATAGCAGAACATAAAACTACAACACAGTACAAACAGAAATTATAATACTGTTATAATACTGTATACACAAACTATACTGTGCCCAAAAAAAACAAACACTCATTAAGGCTCTATGAACAAGATGTACACAACTGTACAAAAAAAGGGACAGGTCTTAAGTACAGAGTCTTTACACAGGTAGGTGTTAAACAAGGGATATCTGTAATGTAAAAGTAACTATAATAGCAGCTACCATTTGAACATCTGAAATGTTCTACCTACTATAATAAGTACAAGTAATTTTTTTCTAATTCTCATAATGATCTCACTGGGAATACATACATACCCATTTTACAGACAAAACTTTAAGTCAAACTTTAAAAACTCACCCAACATCACACAGCCTTAATCACGCATGGGCTGAAACTTGAACCTAAGTATGCCTAATTTCACAGTGGACTGCCTTGCATTATGCCAAATTACATAACAAGACAGATATACTCTAGAAGCCTGCACCATACATTTGATTTGATCTTTTTTATTTTACCTCTTTGAATCTTAATTTTCTACCTATAAAAATACATCTCCAGGGGCCGGGGAGATGGCTCAGTAGAATAAGCGCTTGCCTGGCAAACGCCAAGCATCTGAGTTCAATCCTCGGTTCTGCCAAAAACAACAACAACAACAACAACAAAAAAACATCTCCATGTAATCCCAGTGCTGAGGAGACTGAAAACAGGAGGACCCCTATGAGTCCAAGATGCAAAGTGAGACCCTGTACCAAATCCATAAAAATAAATAAATAAATCTCCAAAATAGAGTCAAAGACACAAGTTCTTGTGCAAGCAGGAGTATCTGCTTAACTGAGAAACAGAAACTATTGAAATATATACAAACTTATTCATGGTCAAGGGTAAGAAATCAGAAACACATGTTCACTAAAAACTGGCTGGCTGATTAACTTACAGTATACCCCACACTAAGTGTACAAATGTAAAAAAAGTTCTCTATGTACTAAGAGCAGTCTCTAAAACATAAATTAAGAGAATAAAATACAGATCGGTATATATTTTTATTTTGCACATGAAAAGAAAGCATACATATTTGTTTATATCTGAATCTGCATTAAGAAACACATAAGGCTGAGGGCAAGAGGAGAGCTGCAAGTTTGAGACCAGCCTAAACTATAAGGCAAGACCCAGTCTCAAAAACACCTTAACATATAAAGCGAAGAAAGACAGACAAATACCAAAAACTCACCTAAAAAATATGTATAGTGGGGGAAAAAGACATACATAGTAGTAAACAGGGTGAAATAAAAAGAGATAGCATGGAAGCAACATTTTTTTTGTGTGTGTGTGTGTGTGGAACGAGGGGTTGAACTCAGGCCTTTGCGCTTGCCAGGTAAGCGTTCATTCCACTGAGCCACCTCCCGGCCCCTAAAGCAATGCATTTTTGTTTGTTTATTTGAGATTGGGTCTGACTACACAGTGAAGACTGTCCTTTAATTCATTATGTAGCCAAGGCTATCACCACACTCAAGGTAAACCTGTAGTCTCAGTCTACCAAGTGTTGCAATTACATAAAAGTGCCACTATACCTGGCTGGCACAGAATAAAAGTTTATGTATCAGGCTGATTTCTGAACCATGTAACTGTTAAAAATTAATGTTTCAGAAAACTAGACTTTGGGGCCAGGGAGATGGCTCAGTGGAATAAGCGCTTCCCTGGCAAGTGCAAGGGTCTGAGTTCAATCCCTGGTTCTGCCAAAAAAAAAAAAAAAAGAACGAAAACTAGACTTTACCTTTGCTACTTGAGGTCTTCCAAAACATGCAGCATAATGTAAAGATGATGACCTTTGACCCCTGTTAACATCAGCGCCTCTCTCACAAAGAAATTCCACCTGTGAACAAGTAAGAAGCACAAAGATGCTTAATATTTCTTTCTTTCTTTCTTTTTTTTTGGCGGTACCAGGGATAAGATGCTTAATATTTCTTTCCTTGATTTTTTCTTTTCTTTTTTTTTTTTTTTTTTTGCAGAACTGGGGAATGAACTCAGGCCCTTGCACTTGCCAGGGAAGTGCTTATTCCACTGAGCCATCTCCCCAGCCCCTTTCCTTGATTTAAAAAAAAAAAAAATTTTGTGGTACTGAGGCTTCAACCCAGAGCCTTTGCACTGAGCTACATCACCAGCCTTTTTTTCTCAGTAATACATTTAATTGCCCAGGCTATGTTTGAACTCCTAATTCTCTTATATCAATCTCCCAGAGTACTGGGACTATAGGTGATATCCGTGGTTTAAAATGCTAGCTTTTACCTATTGGCTTACCATTTCCTGAGTTCCAAAAGCAGAGGCCCAGTTTAATAGAGTCTGACCCACATCATCCATAAAATTTACTTCAAAGGCTGAAAGTGCAAAGAGGAAAAAAAAAACCAACTTATTTTTAAAGCCAATAAAGTAATACCGAACTTTTCCACAGTTTGAATGATTTAAAGATTGTTATTAATAATCCACTAAGTATAGAATTGAAGTATTGAGATCAACTATAAAGCAGTCAAATAATCAGCAAACCTCAGATCAGCTGAGAAACAATATTCTAAAATTTTTAATCCACTGAGGATTTATAAAGGCTTTAAACCTTAGAAATACAAGATCGATGAAAAGGAAAAAAATTAAAGTATATCACAATTCAATGGAGTACTACCTGCATTACAATATAGAATCTGATGACCCAATAGTACCTTTCACAAATTCATACTTGCTCCTCATCTCATGCAGTAATCTACAAAAATTTACTATGTATTGTAATTTACTTGTGTCACTTTCCATTAGTTCATAAAACAGACCTAAATTCAACCTATAATTCATCTTAGAACTGGCAAAATCTCCTTTAGTTGATAAAACAGGCAAATTTCAAACTCTGTAGAAGTTTTACTCATTCAACAAAGCATTTATTCAGGTTTTACACTCCACTGACAATTATGCAACTTTACACAGAGAGGAGAGTACTTGAAGGACAGGTCACACAACATATCACAATTCCTAAAATACTGTACAAAAATAAGAAACCAGAAATTATCTACAATTGCTTATCACACAGTTTTTATATTTTAAGATATTTTTCTGACCTCCTGTGTCAATTGCATCTATAAGTGCATCAGTATCTTTACTTCGAATACAGTCTATAAGCTGCCGATGTGAGCGCTCCCCAGAACTGTCCAATCTCCGGAGTCCTGGAATTCTGCCTGTAGACCCAGCACTAGATTTAGGCAAAGCTTTTCGTCCTTCAAATAATAGCACCAGAAGAAGGTCAACCAAACGCATGGTGTCAAGCACACATCTTTCATCTCCCTGTAATGCACTTTCAATTGAATCTGGAAGCTCTGACCTCAAAAGATCCTGGAAAGAGAATGAGACAAAAGTTTAACACTCTATATAATATAAAAACATCTTTTTGGTAAAAGATTAAAAAACAGATTTTAAAAAAATTCTTACATGTGTTACTACTGGAGAGCCTCTGCAAAGTGTTGAGAGTAGACTTACTATAGTTGACACCTGATTACTCAGCTTGGAATCTGCAGTTGTGGAAGGTGCTCCTGTGGTGCTGCGACTTGGTTTGCATGCTGATGATGGCCCTGATACAGTACCACCAGCAGCAGCCATTCGTGATAACAGCTCCTCAGTTAATCCATGCTTGGCTAATGGAGCTGGATCAACACCACGACGGGTAAATCGGTCAGCTAGTGACGCAAAACATCGCAGAGCTCCATCTGAAACCTAATAATGAAAAGAGTACTAATACGGATAAAATTCACCTAAAAAGCACTAGTACTGCTGGGGAGATGGCTCAGTAGAATAAGCGCTTCCCTGGTAAGTGCAACGGCCTGAGTTTAATCCCCAGTTCTGCCCAAAAAAAAAGCACTAGTACTGATCATTTCAATATTGACACTATAAGAAAGGCAGCTATAGCAAGGTGATGTGCTGTAATAATTTATTTGAATCATGGCTCTATATAATCTGCTAACTGTATAACCTGATAAATTACTTTAGTGCTACAGGACTCAGTTCCTTCACGTACAAAGAAGGATAATAATAACATCTTATTTCATTTTGTCAATTTCCATGGAAAATCACATATACAGAATGTAGATGGAAAATAAAAACCTCAAAAATATTAACCATAGCTGGGCATGTCAGGCACATCTGTAATCCCAGCACTTGGGAGGCTGACAAGGGAGGATCACTGTTGAGGCCAACCTGGGCTACATGGTGAACAAGGCCAGCCTGTACTACACAGTGAGACCCTGGAGAGAGAGAAGAGAGAGAGGAGACAGAGAGGAGAGAGGAGAGAGAGAGAAAAGAGGAGAGGAGAGAGGAGAGAGGAGAGAGGAGAATTAAATACTACTATGTGCAACTTTGATAAGATAATCTGATTTACCAGTTAAACAGTATCTAAATGTAAAAAGGCATGAAAAATAAATTCCATTTTCTGAGGTACACTAATTCAATGAAAGACTGCAAATAGGATCATAAATGCTGTTACTTTAGTACGATCTTATTTTCAGTCAACCAAATTGCACTGAGTCAAACAATATACTAAGGTATAGTTATGGAAATTATATATATAATATTTAAATTGTGAGATTATCACTTTTATAACTTATGTACTTTTTTTTTTTTTGCGGTACCAGGTGTAGAACTCAGGACCTTATGGTCCTGAGCATAAAGCAGCACTGCTCCTTATGCTGTTGAGCTATATCCCTGGCCCTTATTACTTTTATAATTTAAAAACAAATTTTTTTGCCAAGAGAGACTTAACATGATATATGGGGCCAGATATGGTGGTTAATGCCTACAATCCCAGCACTCAGGAGGCTGAGGCAAGAGGATCTCCATAAATTCAACATCAGGCTGGACTACATAGTAAGACTCTGTCTCTAAAACAAAAAACAAAACAAAGATATATATGTAGAAATAAAACTTGGAATAATGGAATTCTCTTTATCAAATGAGAAGTTCAAATTATAGCACATCACAGTTCTAAATATAGTTGAAATTACTTTTTGAGAAGAATATACAATAATGATTTACCTGATGATCTTCATGCTTTAATAAACTAGAAAGAGATTCTACACAAATTTCTAAAGAAGAATCTTGAGGTTCCATTTTGCCACAGAGTCTTGATACCACAGCCATGGCAGAGTGCAAGGTATCTTTATGAACCAGGTGTCCACTATCACGAATGAAGGTAAGCACACAATTCAAACCACCAGCCTCAAAGACTGCTCCTGACTCACGAGTGCATATCAATTCCAACACCTACATTAGTGAAACAAAATTTGTGCAAGAATATAAGTTAAGTTTTAATTTGCTAGATTCACAAAAAAATGTAATGTACCCTCCAAATTTACCAGGAACCATATTTTAAAAAGTGAAATATGAAATTAACTTCAACAATATTTTTAACAATATATCCAAAAAACCCACCATAATATAACCAAGGCAACATCAATGCAACATAAAGCCAACATAAGAATGAACATATTCCACATTCTTTTATGTACTGTCTTCAAACGCATGTGTTTTTATATTTACAACACATCTCAATTTTGAGTAGTCATATTTGAAGGGTTCAATAGTCACATATGAGTATGAAACATGGTGGCGCATGCCTATAATCCCAGCACTGGGAGGCTGAGGAAGGAAGATCTTTGCAAGTTCAAGACCAGCCTGGGGGGCTGGTGAGATGGCTCAGTGGTCTAAAGCACCTACTTAGAACAAGCTTAGCGAAGCACAGGGACCACGGTTCAATCCCCCAGCACCACATGCCAGCCAGCCCCACCCCCTGGTGGGCTGAGCTGGCCACACACACACACACAAAAATTAATTAATTAATTAAAAAAAATTATGGGTATTTTTTTTAAAAAAAAAAGACCAGCCTGGGCTACAATGAGTTCAAGGTCAGCCTGAACTGCATAGCGAAACCCTGTCTCAAATAGACCAAAAAAAAAAAAAAAAAAAAGTCATATATGGCTACCATAATGGAAAGCACAGGTTTAAATAGGGCCTGTCCATCTTATTTACATCCACAATTTAGACTTTATCCTGAAGTCAAGAAAAAAACATCTTACACAGGGAAATAATACAACCAAATTTCCAGTCAATAACAGTGTACAGAATAGGGGAAGGAAAAGTTTAGAGGCAAACTAAAAGTTTCCAGCATTACCATCTAAGAGAAGATCAGGACTTGACTAAGGCAGTAACAGTAAAAAAGGGACAAATAGGAGGAAGTAAACTAGAAAACTACAAGTATGGAGTAGAAGAGAGAAAAAAAAAAGGACAAACACTGTTCTATCTTAAGTGACTGGATGGAGGCAGACTAAAATAGAATCCTATAGTCATACCTATAGTAAAAAATAAGGAGTGCTGAAATTCACTTAAGAATGAACTAAGAAGAATTTATAAAGGAAACAAAAAAAGGAAAAAAACACAGGAGGTATGACCAAATCTGAAGGGTAAAGTTTCAAAAAAATTGAGCTATTTAATAATGTCAAACAAACCCAGTACGTTAATGGCTGCCAAGAGTCATTAAGGTTTGCTAACAGTGATATCACGGATGACCTCTGGTCCCTCTCTGCATGCATCAGGCATGCTAGGCAAATGCTCCACCACTGAGCAACATCCCTGATTTTTTTCAACACTGTTTTTCCAATACTAAGGAATCCCACCTCTTTTCTAAATTTTATTTGGGGACAGAGCCTTGAACTTGCAATTCTCCTGCATCAGCATCCAGAATAACTAGAATTACAGGTATGTGCCATGGTCAGATGGTGACCTTATCCTCCCCAGTTTCAGACAGAATGAAATAAGAACTGCTGATTTTAGTGGGCTGAAGAAAAGTGCAAACTTTTTGTAGTCTTTCTAGGGGACTGGTTATATAGAAAAAGACAGCTGAAGTAGAATCCAGTCAAAAAGTTCTGTTTTTTTAAGTGGTGGACCACCAATAATAAACAAAAAACCAAATAATGTGGGATATTATATAAGACAAATGGCCTAGACTATGAAAAGATCAGTGTTGTGGAAGAAAACTAAAGAAAAAAAACCCAACCCTATTCTTCACTAAATGAGAATTTAAAAAGTAACAAAATGCAATGTGTAAAATGCGCATGGAGTGCATCGCTGTAATCCCAGCACACACTGGGAGACTGAGACAAGAGGATCTCAAATTTGAGCTGAGGCAACTTAGCAACTCTGCAAGACCACCTCAAAATGAAAATAAAGGGCTGGGGAGATAGCTCAGCAGTCTAAGCATCTGTCTAGCAAGCAGAAGGACCCAGGTTAGATCCCCGATAGTGCATGCCATGCCAGCCACCGAAACTAGGTGTGGTGGCACAGGCCTATAATCCCAGCACTGGAGAGGCTGAGACAGGAGGATTATTATGAGTCTAAGCTGCACAGCAAGACCCTGTAAAAAATAAATGAAATAAATAATTTTAAAAATAAAAATAAAAATAAAAAAGAAGTGTATCTCAGTATGAAGATCGTGGGCTCAATTCCCAGTACTGGAGAAAAAAATTAAAAAGCAATGTAAACATCTGCATCCTGATTTTTTGTTTGTTTTGTGTTATGTTTTGAGACAAGGTCTTGTTATATAGTTCAGGCTAATCTCGAAGTCACTAAGTGTCCCAGGCTGGCCTGAAACTTGTAGTGACATTCCTGCCTCAGCTGGGATTACAGACATGTGCCACCACACCCAGCTTGGATCCTGATTCTCTTTTAAAGTTATAAGGGGTGGCTGGGGAGATAGCTCAATAGCATAAGCAACTGCCTGGCAAGTGCCAGGTCCTGAGTTCAATCTCAAGTGCCCAAAATAAATACACAAAGTTATAAAGGGTATGCTAGAGACCACTGGGCCCCAAAACTGGACATTATATATTACTGAATCATTGTAAATTTCATACATGGAATAAATGGTTTTGTAAAATGTTCTTGTCCTCAGAAGAAAATGTACTAATGTATTTAGGGGTAAAGTGTCACGATGACTGCAATGTATTCTCAAAGGTTCAGTGAAAACAAAAGGAGGGAGAGGAGAAGACAAGGAGAAAATAGTGGGGCTGGGGAGATGGCTCAGTGGAATAAGCGCTTCCCTGG
>NW_004524662.1:8789923-8797960 GCF_000260255.1 Octodon degus | reverse complement strand
CCCCGGTTCCGCAAAAAAAAAAAAAAAAAAAAAAAAAAAAGGAAGAGACAAGGAGAAAATAAAGAAGGGGGAAAAGCATTAACAATCGGCAAATCTGTGTGTACAGTAAGTTGTACAATGTACTGGATCTCTTAATGTACATTTAAAAATTATTTTAAAAGGCCAGGAATATAGGTCAATAGTGCAGTGACTGCCTAACAAGCACTGAGTGCTATTCTCAATACCAATAAATAAATAAACAAACAAATGAAAATTATAAAAGATAAAGTTTGGGGGTTTAGCTCAGTGGTTGAGTGCTTGCTTAGTTAGCACAAGTTCTTAAATTATTGAGGCTCTTTAAAAAGTCTTTGATTCTGTTAATTGATATTTACCATATTTGTACAACTAAGACATTTACACACACAGCCCTAGGGAAACATAACACAAATAAGATGGTTTATGACTTCTGCACGTTTACATGCTTCAAATATGAAGACATGAAGACAGATAACAAATAATACGAAAATATGGACCACAGCCTGGTTTGTAATCCAACTACTCTGGAGGTTGAAGCAGGAGGATTACAAATTCCAGATCAGCCCAAGGCGACTCTGCAAGACCTTGTCTTATAAACTAACAAACAAAAAAAAAAATTTTAGAGTTGTAGTTATAACTAAGGGAAGCCACCCTCAGGGGTACAGATTCTACCACTGCACAAAGATGAAGGGGAGGGAAGGGCAGGGGAGGGGAGGGCAGGCTGGAGAGAGCTCAGCAGCACAATACCTGTCTGGCAAGCATAAGGTCCTGAGTTCAATTTCCAGTAACCCCAAAAAAGAAAGTGTTAAGGAAAGAGAAGGGGAAGGGAGAAGGGAAGGGGAGGAAGGAAAAATACAAGTTAGTAAAAAAATAATGAAGTAGTATTTATATACAGGCAAAGGAGGAGGAAGTTAGCCTGTTTCACTCTCATTCTCAAAATATGGGGTAGAATTTTCCAGACATTCCATTAGATGTGATATTGCAGCAGACTAAATGTAAAAGCAGGTATGAAAACCTGGCTACTGTGGCCATGGTTGTTTGGTTGGTTTTTGACAGAGATCTTTAAAAAGATTTCCAAAATGTCTACCAGACATTGGTAGTCTCTTACCAATTTTGGTAGTCTCTTACCAATTTTCTTTTTGTGTGGAAAGCTATTTTCATCAAAACTATCATGCATGTTAACATGTATTTTAAGAGAAATTAATGAATATTTAAAATGTCTTAGTTGTACTAATATGGTAAATATCGATTAACAGAATCAAAGACTCGTTTATCAATAAAATTATGGGAAAAAAATAAAATAAAAGATTCTGGTAATTAAAAAAAAAAACAAAGATTCTTCAAAGAGCCTCAATAATTTAAGACTTGTAAGGGAATCCTGAAATAAAACACTTTTGAGAACTGCTGACCTAAAGCAAGAATAATCATAAAAAGGGTAAAGAAGAAATCACACACACACACACACACACACACACACACACACACACACACACACAACACCAACAACATCAACATGGTGAAGAACATGCCTGTAGTTCCAGGATTTAGGAAGCTGGGGCAGGACAATCACTTGAGCCCAGGAATGTAAATAAACCTGGGCAACATAGCATGATTCCATGTCAAAAAAAACCCAAAAAAAACTATAAAGGTTTACCAAGTAGTTTCAATAAATTATTGTGCCAGTGCAAATGCTTTTAAAGCTGCATAAAATTTAGTCCCACAAGGAATAAAACACCTTACTCTAAAGAAAATACAGCAAAACAGTTAAATCTACATATCCTAGAGCCAGACTTATAAAATTTTCAAACTTCCGATCTTCAAGTATTAGACATCCTGCTCATTACTTACACATTCTTCAAGAAAATTACTTAATGTCAATATACTCGACGTTTCCAAATGTAAAACTGAAATTTTTATTTTTTCAACATCTCATTTCTCTAGGTAACCCAGGCTGGCCTGGTCTCAAACTTGCTATCCACCTACTTCACCCTCCTAAGGGTCAGGATTACAAGCATATTTCACCAAGCCCAGTTAGAAATAATATATTAACGACACCTACTTTATATATCATGTAGAATAAATGAGCTAATACATATTAGTGGATTATAATTTTTATTCACAGATGATTCTCGAAGCCTTACAAGACCTCCTCTGAGACCCCAAATGATTGTGACCTCCACTGTTCTCAATCATTTTTAATAAAGTAAGACTGATGACAGGAATAATTTTATTTTTTAGTAAATTATACTTCTATTCTCTACATGATGTTCAAATAGAGTAATAAATGATACTTACCTTTACACATTGTTCGGCTAAGTCTCTGCTAGTTCTGTTATTAAGTTCAACCACAACCAAACGATTACAAAGTGCTTTTATTGCTCCGTCTACACCAACAATCCTTCGAGTGCATTCTGCAGATACATCCAGGTAGTATGTTATGGCGCGGGCTGTCACCTCTAACACATTGTCGGGAGCACTTTCATCAAGAAAAATTTTGCAGAGGGCTGGTAAGAAAGTACGAGGAGGACATCTGTAATGAAAGAAACCACATTATACCTTGGATTACTAACAAAATAATACATAAAACACTAATTATACATTGCATTTAATACCCTATCTGAATGTATATTAGCTAATATTTTCACTTTTTGCTTCCTTCCCTTCATAGGTGCAAACTTTATTACTGAAGATAACATAGAAGCAGTTTAAAGTAGCAGCATTTACTTAAAATCATGTTCTTAAAAATTTTTTTTAACATTTATTGTATATTTATTTTTACTTTGAAGAAAAAAAATTCTTTTGGGTTTTTTTTTTGTACCAGGGATCAAACTCAGGACCTTGTGCTTGCCAAGCAAGCAAGCACTTATTGTACTGAGCCATCTCCTGGGCCCCAATAAGAAACCTTATTAACATAAAATATAAAAGACCAATACTTACATTTAGTAGAAATCTGTTATGTGACATCAAATATATTATTGTAACTCTCTGCACAGATTAAAATGGTGCTCTTAACATTTTAGAATTATTTTCCCTCCAAATTTTAGCGTATGGAATTAAGTACTTCTCGTATCCTTATTAGCTTTTAAAAATAACTGTACACATGTCAGATTATCTCTAAATCTGTTCTTTCATATATATTCAATTTTTAACTTCAGGGGGTTCAGGAACTGAAATATTATCAAAGATAGTTATAGTAGACTTCTTTTAGTCATGATGAAGAAGTAATTAAACACAAGTCCTAGGCCGGGGCTGGGGACATAGCTCAATGGAATAAATGCTTGCCTTGCAAGCACAAGGTCCTGAGTTCAATCCCTGGTACCACCAAAAAAAAAAAAAAAGACACTAAACACAACTGGTTTTTACTAGACAGCAACAATGGCATCCTATGGCAATAGAAACACCTGTAATGACAAGAATCACATATAATATTTCCAGGTTAAAAATCAAATGTTTTTAGGCCCAGATACAAGAGCTTACCCCTAGTTCTCAGTAAGAACACAAGAATGTCTAGAATACTAGACTCTTAAACACTATACTGTTGTTTAATATATAGCAGGTATGTACGTAGTAAATGGAACAGACAAAAAAAGATCATGAAAATATTAATACTACAGAAGAACAATGTCTAAAAAACGTAATTTCTTTACTTTTTTTTTTTTTTACGGAATCGTGGCTTGAACTCAGGTCCTTGTACTTGCCAGGCAAGCACTTATTCTATTCAGCTAGCTCCCCAGCCCCCCTAGTTTCTTTAGAAAATAGCTTTTTTTCTAAGAATAAAATGAAGCTGACAGCCCTTCACATCAAATGACAAGAATAGATTTATGATTTATGTTTAAAAATATTCTTTTATCCTTTTTTATCTAGTATAGGGGCAGGCACTGTACCACTGAGCCATATTCCCTGGCCCCTATCTAGTATAAATACAACATATCAAAACATTTTAGATTAATCTATAAACTTTTTTTTCATTTATGTATTTGGTACAGGGTCTCACTATGCAGCTTGGATTCATAGTGGTCCTCCTGTTTTCAGCTTCCCCTGAGCTGGGATCACAGGCATGTGCCACCACACCAGGACTTGGTCACTGGCTCAGCATGCCAGTGCAGCACACAGGACCAGGGATCAAATCCTGGTCCCTGTGCTTGCCAAAGCAGGTACTTAGCCCACTGAGCTATCTTGCCTGCCCTTGAGCTATCCTGTCGGCCCTTGAACTTTCTGTATTTCATTGCTTTTGCTAGTTTGAGGAATGATGCTAGTTTCTGCTGATGTTAGTTCACATTCCCTCAAAATGTGAAGAATCTCTTCAACAAGTACAGTTAAAGAACCAAGTTAAAACAAACCAATGGGTGGGATGTAGCTTAGTGGTAGAGCACTTACTGAGGCCCTGCCTGGTTCAATCTCCAGCATCACAAAAAAACCAAAACTTTGAAACAGAAAGTTCTAACCTCATGCTCCCATTTTAATTGTGATCAATCTTATTCCTAAGAGAAGAACTAAAATGGTTTATATAATACATAGCACCTTATTTTATATACGTAAAATGAAACAAAGCATTTGCTGTACTTTGGCTATTAAGTAATGAAAAAAAAAAATGCTTTCCTACCTTAAGTCACTTTTTCAAAAGTGAGAAGATATAATATACTTATGTGTAAAATCACTAATTTTTATTTAACCTTCAAAGAGAATTACACTTATGTTGTCTGCATTCCTATGAAACTAGTTACAAATGATTTTCTCTTTCTGTGACTTTTTACTAATAAGACTCCACATTACAGCAGGTGTTGTGGGCATACCTATAATCCCAGCACTTGAGAAGCTGAGGCAGAGGAATCATGAGTTTGAGCAATCTGGAGTACAGACTGAAAGCCTCTCTCAAAAAAATAAAAAAAGAACTCACATTACTATATGCACCTATTGTATATATATCAATTGCCAATCTGAAAGATAACCAATAATAAAGAGCTAGAGAAGATGAATTTCAATTGTGTGAATGCCACTGTAATAGAACAACTGATTTAAGGCAAATATGTCATAGCTATGAAAAAAATTTTAAGTGGAAAATAATTGCAAATAAATCCTGAAAGAAAACTGGCATGGGCCGGGGAGATGGCTCAGTGGAATATGCGTTTCCCTGGCAAGCGCAAGGGCCTGAGTTCAATCCCTGGTTCCGCAAAAAAAAAAGAAAAAAGAAAAAAAGAAAACTGGCATGAATCTGAAGCATCAGACTGTTATTGGTATGAATTCATGGCTTTCAATATACAGAAATAGAAAAATAAACATACAGATGTTCCCCAAGCTACAACAGTTCATTTTGCAATCTGCCATAAAGGATAAACTTGAGAGATTTATAGGAAAATAGATGTACCTTGACACAACAATGCTCTGCAAAACAAATCAGCCTCTTGAGCTTAAGTATGACATGATTTCTCTTATGTGAAAAAACACAGCTAGGCATGGCAGTGCACACCTGTAATCCCAGTATTCAGGAGGCTGAAGCAAGAGGATTACCACAAGTCTGAGGCTAGTCTTGCTACAAGGTGAGTTCAAGATCAGCCTGAACTGCATAGTGAAAACCCTGTCATGTAAAGTACGTTAACAAATAAAGTAAGCAAGCAAGCTAGCTAGGTAGTAGGAATTAGGGAAGTACATTTTTTTTTGCAAAGGGAAAAAGGACCAAGAGAAGGATGGAAATGAAATTGGAAGAGATAAAAAAAGAAGATATGTTAGGTACATGAATTAGCACCCCAGGAGTAATGTGATTATTATATACTACAAACATAAATTCTTTTTTTTTTTTTTTTTTTTTGGCGTGTACTGGGGATTGAACTCAGGACCCTGCGCTTGCCAGGCAAGCTCTTATTCTACTGAGCTATCTTCCTGGCCCTGAGCTATCTCCCTGGCCCAAATTTTTTTAAATGCAAAATAAGAAACAACTTTAATTTCACAATGTTATGAAAGCAAAAAATATTCAGTAGAAATCATATATCAAACTTTGACCATTTCCTGGACTAACAATATGCAGTACAATACTCTTATGATGGTGGGCAGTGTTAACAAGCTACAGCATCTCCCAGTCTGACCCATGGCCACAAGGGCAAACAACCCATATTTCATAGTATATTATGTTGTTAAGCAGTAATATTTGGTAGCTGGGTATGTTAAATATATTTTCTGCTTATGTTATTTTCAGCTAACAATAGGTTTAGTGAGATAGAACTCCATCTGAAGACAAGATAAATAAATTGAAACTTTGGAGCCAGTCAAGCTTATTGAAGTCTGTCACACCTGATCGCAATCAAAAACCTTCAACAGACCACAAAACAAGTAAGGCTATGAGATGTAGCCAAGAACAGAGGACAATGGAAGTGAATTTCAAGGTGGTGGTTGTTTTTTTCTCCTTTCCTTTCACCTCTCTAGGCTTTGACTCCTTGTAGGTACATGGATCTAGAATGTCCTGGGAGGGCTAACATCAGCTCAAAATTGGTCACCAACCTATGGGTGCTGCTGGGAGGTGGTAGTCTTGGGAAAGAGGGGCCAGAGGGAGAGAGGGTTATTAGGGGAGTGTTCTGGAGAGCAATATTGGGATACCAGCCCCTTTCCTTCTCTGCTTCCTGAACACCATGAGGTTAGCAGCTCTGCTCCACCATGAACTCCTCACTATCATGTTCTGACTCATAAGCCCAAAGCAATGGAGCCAAGAGATCATAGACTGAAGCCTTTAAAATCACGAGGCAAAATAAATTTTTTAGTCTTCCAGGTTGTTTTTCTGAGGTATTCTGTCGCAGTGATAGAGCTAAAATCTGGCTAGGCTAAATCCTAAAACTATGTAGCAGAAACACACAACAACAGAAACTGGGAGGGCCATGATTAGCCAACGGGTATAGGCAGAAATTCCTGAGTTTTCACTTCCTAGTCAGACCAAGAATAGCCTTGAGATAGTCAAAACTAATCCTAAGTGATACATACCTACTGTCAATGGAATCTACCTGTGCCTCAAAACCCAGGAGAAATGTGAAAAGAAGCAACACTGGTTCACAGAGCATAAGAAAAAAAAAATTTAATCTCTCTTTTTCTCTTAACCATTTTTACCCAGAAAGTAGTCCAACTATCAGAAATCCTATGATAGCACAAAGAGTGATAAAACGAAGAGTGAGGGACAGCGTGGTTAAAACCTCAAGGCCTCAGTTTTCTAACCCAAAACCAAACAATGTAAAGAATTCCTGAGAGCTGAAGATTTGGAGGGGCCCAGTATGGGCTTGTGCTTCCCCAAGCCTCATGTGGTGATAGGCAGAGCTTTTACAGAGGTGGCTAGATCTAGACTGTATAACACGGGGATTGATTCATGGTGCAGTGTTTGATTCAAGGGTTTTAGGACTAAGGGTGTGAGTGCTATCTACCTGGAGGAGCCTGGATAAGATATTAGGGACAAAAAGAGCCGTGGTCATCCTTGTTGCTTTGCTACTTTCTGCCCATCATGAACTGTTTTTCCTCTTCAATGTCATCTGCCATGCCACTTTGCCTTGGAGCCAGCCTATTATGCACTGAAACTTCTACAAACTGTGAGCTAAATAGAGCTTTCTCCCTTTAACTTTGGGAATCAGTTATTTTATCTCAGTAACAAGAAAAGTACCAAAGAGAAGCCCCCCATACTTGGAGAGAAAAAGAACTAAAAAAGGAATCCATAATATAACTCCTAAGTTCATCTCCAAGATGCACTTAACAGAGGCTGGGGCTAAAAAGCAGTTCTCAAAAACTCTGAGAACCGAACTATGTTATAAACCACCATCTGAGTCCCAGACTAACTAGTGAGCAACATATGCATACAGCAAACCCAAGCAACATAGCAGACTGTGAAAACTGGAATGACATTGGTTATCACCAAAGAGGGTAAGAGAATACAGTCTAACTCTAACTAGGTTGACTATATATCGAAGCAAAAACCACAAAATAAATACTCTCCAAAGGATTATTTTTAAACCCAAGTCTTTCTCTCTCTCTCTCTCTCTCTCTCTCTCTCTCTCT
>NW_004524662.1:8784209-8789823 GCF_000260255.1 Octodon degus | reverse complement strand
AACTAAAAAGGAATCCATAATGCAACTCCCAAATTCATTGAGCCATCTCCCCAGCCCCTCAAGAGTCTCTTAACATACTGTTCCCAATGTCTAGGTGTAATTTAAAATGTCCTGAAATATAAAGAATCAAGAAGATATAAAGAACTTAAAGAATAGGACAATCGCTTATCAAAGACAAACACAGGGGCTGGCGAGATGGCTCAGTGGTCTAAAGCACCTACATGGAACAAGCTTGGCAAAGCACAGGGACCACGGTTCAATCCCCCAGCACCACATGCCAGCCAGCCCCGCCCCCTGGAGGGCTGAGCTGGCCACACACACACAATAAATAAACAAATGTTAAAAAAAAATTATTCTTTAAAAAAAAAGACAAACACAACTAAGACGTGGGAATTATAAGACTTTACACGAAATATATTCAATAAATATGAACATTCATAAACCAACTTTTAAACAAAAAACAAAGTATGAAAACAAACAAACAAAAAAATCCTTAAGAAGTAAGAAATGCAAAGCCAGGTGTGGTGATACACACTTGTAATATCCCAGCACTTGGGTGGCTAAGGAAGGAGGATTGCAGTGAGTTAGTGGTCAGCTGGGCTACACAGCAAATTCAAGGATAGCCTGGACTGCCTAACAAGAGCCTGTCTGGGGAAAAAAACCTAATGAATAATAATAATAATAATAAAATAATAAGCTATTATTATTATTAAACCAAAGAGTGACAAAAAAAAATCTTGAGCTTTTTTTTCTTTTTGCAGTTCCAGGCACTTAGCAACCACAGTTTACAGTGTAGTTACAAGCAAGTCCAAGGACCAAACCATGCACAACCAGTCCCGAAAATGGCACAGAAATGGCATCAAGAAACCTTAGTCACAAGATATGAATCTCTGAAGGAGGTAGATCCCAAGTTCCTTAGGAACATGTGTTTTGCTAAGAAGCACAACAAGAAGGGTTTCAAGAAAATGCAAGCAAACAATGCCATGGCCATGAATGCACGCGTTGAGGCTATCAAGGCCCTTGTCAAGCCCAAGACCATTCCAAAGGGAGTAAACCACAGGCTCCCTCGACTTGCCTAGATTGCCCACCCCAAGCCTGGGAAGTGTATCCGTTACCGCATTGCCAAGGATCCCAGGCAGGCCTTGTCAGCCAAAGGCCCAGGCTCCAGCCAAGGCCCAGGCTCCAGCTTGTGCTCTAGCCCAGGCTCCCAAAGGTGCCTATTCCCCACCACCACCACCCCCGCCCCAGGGCTCCACAGTAAAAGCTTCTTATCTGCTGATGTAAAAAGAAAAGGACTGATGTGATCCCTGGGGTGCCATCTGTGGGGGGTTGGTGTCCTCCTGTGCTCTTTGTACAAATAAACCTGAGGCAGGATTAAAAAAAAAAAAAAAAAAACCTCAAGAAAAAATTTTTTAAATATTGAAATATAACAAACTAAATGAATATACAACATCAAAATCTATAGGAAAAAAAACTGATTAGTATTGGAAAACAAATTTATGGCAATAAATTTTTAAGGTCTCAAATCACTTTGGCTTTTACCTACAAAACACAGGTGCCAGGCATGTTGGGACATGTGCATAATCCCAGCACTCAGGAAGCTAAGGCAAAAAGATCACCATGAATTCAAGGCCAACCTGGGCTACATACTAAGTTCAAGGCTAGTATGACTAATAGTAAGACCTGTCTCAAAAGACAAACCAAACAAACAAAATAGAGTGGGAGTTAGGAGGTTTAAACACAAAATGGAAAAAAATAAAATCAAGAAACTTAAAGTAGAAAAACAAGAGAAAACAAATGAAGTCAAATGCTGGTTTTAAAAGACTCACTGCACACCTACATTAAAAAGTATAAATACTATTAATATGAAAAGGCAACATATCATTACATATGCTAGATATCAAAAGAACAGAAAGAGAAATCACAAACTCTATGCATATGAATTTTAATCTAAATAGACTAATATGTAATAAGACATTCTACCAAAATTCTGTCAAGAATTAGGTAACCTGAATAAAATTGTATCTAGCACAGAAACTTAAGTTGTATACAAAATTCAATCACATAAATTTATTCTTATATGGATTGTTTTTGTTTATTGAAACACTTATTTGCCTAATGTAAGGTAACAAAGATTTCCTTTTACTTTTTTTAAAAAAATGTATTTAATACAGGATCTACAGGGTCTGACTACACAGATCAGACTCATATTTTCAGCCTCCCAAGCCTGGGATTACAGGTGCACGCCACCAAACCCAGTCTCAAATGCCCTCTCAGCTTGCCCTGGGGGTGGGACTGGCATGGCAGGTTGGGGATCGAACCCTGGCCCTGGCAGCTGCTTAAGCAGGCACTTTAATCTGCTGAGCTATCTGGCCAGTCCTACTCCTTTTACTTTCATAGTTTTGTATTTTACATTTATGTTTATAACTGAGTTAATTTCTGAATGATGCAGATCAAAAGTTTTTCTTATAAATACATATCCCATCTTCCACCACCATGAAAAAAAAAATCAAAACTATCTTTTTTACACTAACCTGCTTTTGTCCTTTTATCCATACATATGGCTATTTTTGAACTGGATTGTTTGATATATTTTTCTATTTTTATACTAATATTAGTGGCCTGATTGCTATAGCTATATACTAAGTATTAAAATATGGTAGTGTCAGTCTTCTAATTTTGTGCTTTATTAAAGTTATTTTGGTTATTCTTGGGCCTTTGTTATGTCCACAAGAAATTTTTCAATTCCCGTATTTTGTCACAATTATCTCCAACCATTTCACACACTATGAGAACTCATTCACTGGGCCTAGGGATAGCTGGGTGGTCTGAGAACCTGGCTGGCAAGCGCAAGGATCTGGGTTTGATTCCTAGTACCGCATGCCATGCTGGCCCGGAACCCAGATGCGCCAGCCCCCAAAACCAGGCATGGTGGTGCACACCTATAATCCCAGTGCTGGGAAGCAGAGACAGGAGGATCACTACCAGTCTGAGCTGCACAGTAAGACCCTGTACCAAATAAAAAATTTTAAAAAGAGGGGCCAGTGACATAGCTCAGTGGTCTAAAACACCTACTTAAGCAAGCTTAGGGAAGTGCAGGTAATACAGTTTGATCCCCGGCACCACATGCCGCACCAGCCTCGCCCCTAGGGCTGGGTGAACCAGTCACACACAGAAAAAATAAAATAAAAAATAGAAAAAAAAATTAAAATAAGAAAACTCATAGTCACATAAAAATCTGCATGCTAATCTTCATAGTAGCTTTCATCATAACCGAACTGGAAAAACCCAAATATCCTCTCATAGGTGAACAGGTAACATCCATAAAATGGAGTGCTACTTAGCAAGTAATGGAAATGAACTAGTGAAACACAGAAAGCTGGGACATGATGGCAGTGCAAGTTAAACATTGTGGGATGGTGAGACAAGACTCCCAAGTTCAAGCCCCACTTGGGTAACTTGGCAACTTAGTAAGACCCAGCTTTAAAATTACAAAGGCAGTGTGAGATATAGCTTACTGTGAAAGCCCTGGATTCAATCCATAGTAATGGAAAACAAGAATAAAACAACAGCATAGTGAAATTTAAATGCAATATGCTAATTTTTTTAACAAAGTTCAGTATGGTGGTACACCTTTGTACAGTACTCAAGAGGCTGAGGCAGGAGGACTATCACAAGAGTTCTACGCGAGCTTAGGTTACACAGTAAGTTCAAGGCCTGCTTGAACAAAAAGAAGAAAGAAAAAAGAAAAAAATTCTAATGACTAATGATCTAGACTACATCAGAGGTAGTGAGGCTAGCTCTCAGGAGTGAACATAAAGGCAAATGAACATTAACAGAGCTAGTTATAGTAGTGTAAACTTGTGACAATTAGCTGTGTGTAGTAACAGACTCTACAGTGATATGTGAGTTTATATATTTCAACTGTACAGCTGTATCTGATACTGAAGTTCAAAATCCAGCTTTAGTCTGCTTAGGGACTGCCCACTATTTTATTTACCACTTCTAGCCATGCCTCTTTCCTGTACTGCTTTTCCTGTTGTCTGCCAGTTTTGGCAAGCTGACAAGCTATCTCAAGCCAAAATAAATAAATAGCAAATATCACTTGACAGTTTCTTTGAAAAGAGGGAGAGGCCCAATGATGAGAAGATTCTAAAACTGCCAACAAAAGTGAAACTGCATTTAAAAGGAATACAAGAGTTTTACTTAAATTTCTGGGTTTGGTCCAACAGGTGATTCACATTCTCCAAGCCCACTTTTATAATATGAAAAACCAGCCATCTAAGGACTGGGGAGATAGCTCAACAGCATGAGCATCTGCCTGGCAAGTGCAAGGTCCTGATTTCAATTCCTAATACCAAAAAACAAACAGGAAGACTTACCAACAAAACCATGAAACCCTTAAAACTGCTTAATGACAAGGACCTTATATTACAGACACACCTTTGGAGCTTTTCAAAAGAAAAACACAAGAACATGAAACATGAAGAAGCAATGATGAACAAATGTTTCTGCATTGAGGTTATTCTTAAAAAGTTTAACCCATTGCTAAAGCTAAGAAGCTCTTTACTATTTGTGAAAGGTGGATGCTGTCTGTTACTAAGGACATGTGTTGTGAATTTTTAGGAGAGAATACAGTTCAAAAGGTGGCGTGTTTTCTTCTTTTGGCCAGAACTGTAACTACACAAACTGATGGAACAGAAAATGTCTTAATTACGTTTCTCAGTGTTGAAACAAAACACTTGACACCCAAAATTGAAGAAGCAAATGCTTATTTTGGTTCAATATGTACAAGTTTCAGCTCCTAAGCACCTGTCTCTATACGGCAAGGTGACATGACAGAGGGGCAACAAAGAGTAGGCAGAAAGTGCCATAGACAAGAAGCATGCAGCAACAGCAGCAGTAGCATTCTTTCCATCTTTTTACATTCTATCCAAGTTGTAAGCCTACTGGTTAGTGCCAGTCACAACGAGATGAGGTACCCATGATGCCAGTATCACATCCTTAATCATGTCCTTGGGGGTATCTAGATACACGCTATGCTGACACATAATTTTAAGATTAATTAGGCACTGTGGCACACAATCCAGATTGACAAGTCTACTAATGTTGACAAAGTAAGACTTCTTTTTGTGCAATATATATTTCAGGAAGCAGTACGCGAGGATACGTAATGTGTACTTTTGTCGACAACACCATAGCTGCAGAATTATTCAAGCCTCTGAATGATTACATATTAAGAAAACCGAACTGGTCATTTTGTGTTGCTATATGTACTAACAGAGCAAATGCCCTAACAATATGGCTTTTGGTGTCAATCTAAGTCAAAGAAGTCACTTGTGAATATGAGAATTGTGTCATTCATAGGGAAATGCTAACTAGTCAAAAAGCATCACCTGAACTAACAATTAACAATGTTTTAGAGAATGAGATTCAAAATGTCAACTATAAAAAAAAATTCAAAATTCAACTGCACACCAGATGTGGTGGCACACACCTATAATCCTAGCACTTGGGAGGTTGAGGCAGAAGCAGCGCTATGAGTTCAAGGCAGCCTGGACCACATTATGAATTCAAGGTCATCTTAAACTATATACCAAGACTTTGTTAAAAG
>NW_004524662.1:8764918-8784109 GCF_000260255.1 Octodon degus | reverse complement strand
TATTTTTTTAACCAAAATAATTTTTTTTAAATCAGCTACATAAAAACACATACCCTTCACTCCCAACTGTTCACATAGCTCTGTGAGAACACAGCACCCATGTCGTAAGCACAGAACTGAGATAGCTTTTTAAGAGCAGATCACTGGCCAGAGTTTTTAAGAGGCCACTCCAGAGAGTTCTTTTAGAGAAACAGTCATTAGAGCCAGGTGTGGCTGGTGCATGCCTGTAATCCCAGCACTCAGGAGGATGAGGCAGGCTTCTCAGGAATTCAAGTCCTGCCTCCATTACATAGTGAGACCCTATCTTAAACAAAAAAAAAAAAAAAAAAAAAAGACAAGTCAGTCACAACTGGCAGCACATTTCAACAAAGAATTGGTGACAAAACTTGCTTACTCATGTACATATTTAACCTGCTTACCAAACTCAATCTGTCACTTCAGGACAGTAATAACTGTGTTCAAGCTGGCAGATATAGGGGCTGTACTCAAAGCCAAACTGAAAATATGGTGGTAATAAGTAACAGTAGGATTTTCTGATATGTTATAAAAGCATTATCAGAAATTCTGAAAGAGACTGACCCTTCTTTCTCCCAGACTGGTACATGATCACCTATCTCAGCTTTTGAAAAGTCTGAGCATTCCTTCCCAACCACAAAGACCTCCCATGAAAAGGATCCATAACCAATTCATAAATAAGCCAAGTGAATCAACTTTGTTCATACTAGAAGAGAATCAACTGTTTGAGATTATAAGCACATTTGAGATGACTTCAAATTTCCTATGTTCTGAATTAAAGTCAAGATGGAATATCCTAAGACCACCACAAAATCACTGAAAAGTCAACTTCCATTTCCAACATCTTATCTTTGTGAGATCGGGTTTTCTATAGTGTCAGAAATGAAAATGAAAATGTTAGGCATGGGGTACATGCCTGCAATCCCAGCACTCTGAAAACTGAGACAAAGATCACCTGAGTTCAAGGCCAGCCTGGACTATATGAGCAAGTACAAGGCCAGCTTGCACTACATAGACACACCATGTCTCAAAAAACAAAAAAAGCGGCTGGAGACTTAGCTCAGTGGTAGAATGCTTGCCAGCAAGCTAGAAGCCCTGGGTTCAGTACTCAGCACCAAAACCAAAAAATAAACCTCCCTCAAAAAACAAAAAAAGCATGGATTAAAGCACCTGCAAGCAGGCACAAGGACTGGGAGTTCAATCCCAAAGCCTGCTGTGCCAACCTGCCCCCAGGACACACTGAGATGGCAATTGAGACTGAGTGTGGTGGAGCATGCCTGTAATCCCAGCACTTAGGAGGCTGTAATCAGGAGGATCACTACAAGTCCGATGGAGTGAGACCAAGTACACCCTGTCCTAAATACAAAAAAAAGTTTCATTTAAGGATCACTATGAGCCCAATGTATGTATTGAGACCCTGTATACCCTGTACTAAATACAAATAAAATAAAAAAACAACAACAGCAACAGCAATGACAAAAAACAGATCGAAGAGTAGACTGGACATAAGCAACATACTCCAGGTGTCACTGTCTCCCACCACCCTCAGGGGACCAGGACGAGAAAACATGTTCAGGGCTCTGACAGACCCTGCATTATGGTGAGCTGCATTATTTGTTATATATTATAATGTAATAATAATAATACAAGGAAATGCACAAGAATTATAAAGTGCTTGAATCATTCTAAAATCATAACCTGAGGCCAGAGAATGGCTCAGTAGAATAAGCGCATGCCTGGCAAGCGCAAGGGCCTGAGTTCAATCCCCAGTTCCACAAATAAAATAAAATCATAACCTATCTTAACCCCGAATTCCAAGTCTATGGAAAAATTGTCCTTGACAAAGCTAGTTCTTGGTGTCAAAAAGCTTGGGAGTCACTAATTTTATAAACAATTACAGGCTCTCAAAATTTTAAATTTGCCATTTACTCCTTATATTTTAGTATAAATTATCTGTACATTGTAAAACCATTATTAATAACAACTTATAGATACAGTGTTAGCCTAATTAGGAAACTTTAGATTACTCACCACATATAAAACTCCTGGCAGACTAGTCAATCATATAAGTGAGATGAAGAAAAATCTTCAGATGACTTTAAATATAAGCATAGTGCTTGCTGTGGTAGCACATAAACAAATATAATCATAATTTTTCAAAATACTATATGCAATGGCATCAGAATCTTTCCTCAACAGAAGTTCGTGAATATTAGTTGTGTCAACTTTAATGGATTAATAAATACCTAGCAGACTAATGAAGCATGGCCCTGAGTATGACGGTGGCTGACTGACAAGTAGGTGAACAAACTGAGGGAAGACCCACCCTGGATGTGGATGGCACAAACTAACAGACTTTTATAGCTTAGACGGAATAAAAAGATAAAGAAGAAAGTATGCCCATCTCTGCAGAAAAGCCACCTATGCTATGGCCTTTGGACATCAGTCTCTATAGTTTCTTCAACCTTCCAATGCAGACTTTCACTGGTGACTCTACAGTGAAGATTTCAGGCCTTGACTGTGGACTACTGCTGCATCCTTGGATCTCTCATTTTGTGGTGTGCATCTCCTTAAGCAGAAGAGCACCTGGATCCTCTAGTTCTCTAGCATATAGACAGCCATTAAGGATTCTTCCACCTCTGATTCTGTAGATAGCCGCTATGGAATCTCTGCCTCTGATTTCCTGGATGGCCATTTTGGACTTTTCTGCCTCTGATTCTGTAAGCCACCCTAACCATGCCCTTTCATGATTACATACAAATTTTCCATTGACTTTATACCTCTGGAGAACCCTAAAGTGGTAGTATCTTTTCTTTTTTTGAGACACGGTATATATATATATATATATATATCTCAGTATCTTTTAAATTTTTTTAAATCTTTTATTTATTTGGTACAGGGTCTCACTATGCAGCTCAGACTTGTAATTATTCTCTTGTCTCAGTCTCCCCAGTGCTGGGATTACAGGGGAACACCACCACGCCTGGTTTAGGTGGTGGCTAGCACAGCACAGCTGTAGTTCTAGGGCTTGCACAGCATGCAGTACCAGGGATCAACTTGGGTCCTTGCACTTACCAGGCAGGCACTCAGACCACCAAGCTATCTTCCCAGCCCTATAGCTCAGTATCAAAAAATCAAATAAGAAAATAAATATATACATACATACATAAATAAATAAATAAATAAATAAATAAAATAAGGGTCATCACGCCAGGAAGATGGCTCAGTGGAATAAGCGCTTCCCTGGCAAACGCAAGAGCCCGAGTTCAATCCCCGGTTCCGACAAAAAAAAAAAAAAAAAAAAAAAGGCCATCAGACAGCTCAGTGGATTACAGCACCTGCTTAGGCAAATGCAGGGACCAGGGTTTGATCCCCCAAGTGCCATGCCAGCCTCGCCCCCCCAGGGTGAACTGAGGCAGTGACTGAGACTGGGTGTGGTGATGCCAGTGTATAATCCCAGCACTTAGGAGGCTGAAAACAGGAGGATCACTGCAAGTCTGATCTGTATAGTGAGACCCTGTAGACTCTGTACTAAATTAAAAAAAAAAAAAAAAAAAAAAAATCACAAAACCAAAACCATGTTCATGAGGTTTTAAGGAGAAAGAGTTCCCGTGGGAATGCGAATATATGCTGTACAATAACTACCATATGCTTTTTTTAGACATCAGTTAAACTTAGCCTATCATTTTATTTATTTTTTGTTTTTGTTTTTTTTTAAATATTTATTTATTTCGTGTGTGTGGTCAGCTCAGCCCACTAGGGGGCGGGGCTGGCTGGCATGTGGTGCTGGGGGATTGAACCGCGGTCCCTGTGCTTTGTTTAGCTTAGTTTGTTCTAAGTAGGTGCCTTAGACCACTGAGCCATCTCACCAGCCCATAGCCTATCATTTTAGAAGACTGATAACACGAAGAAATTTAACTTGCCAAGCAGGCACTGTGCTACTGAGCTAAACCCCTGGATCCTAACTTAAAAAAAAAAGAACATCCCAAGTATGATGGTCCATTTCTATAATTACACAGCTCAAGAGGGCTGAGGCAGGAAGATCACTGTGAGTTTAAGGCCTGCCTAGGCTGCACAGTACAACCAGGCCAGCCTAAACTATATAGCAAGACACTGACTCAAAAAAAAAAAAAAAAAGGACATCACTTGTAGTGGAGATATTTTATCGAACAGAATCTATAAATGTAGTACTTTAAAAAAGTAAACACTTTCACTTAAAAAATTACTAAATCTGGCTCCTTTTTTTTTTTTTTTTTGGCGGTACCGGGGATTGAACTCAGACCCTTGCGCTTGCCAGGTAAGCGCTTATTCTGAGCCATCTCCCTGGCCCTTAAATCTGGCTCCTTAAAGACAATAAATGATATATTTCTTGTTTTGTTTGGACCTTGTACTTGCTAGGCAGATGCTGTGCCACTGAGCTACATCCCTGGCCAATGATATATTTTGATCCATTTCATTTTTTATTTGATTTCTGCCTCTGCTCCTAGCCTCTATTCCTGAGCTAAAAATGACTACTGTTATAACAGCTGAAAATTATTGTTCTCTTGCCAACAAAAAGAAATAAGCTACAAGTAATGTAAAATTTGGTTTTCCCCAATTAAATGCATACACAAACTTGGCCACAATTCATTCATCACATGTCTACTGAATGTCTTTTGGAGCAGTAGTAGATATCAAGCACAGGGTTTATGAATTGAACTATATCCCCAGTCCTTTTTTTTTTTTTTTTTGAGACAAGGTCTCTCACTAAGATAGTAGACTGCCCAGGATGGGTTTGAGCTGCAATCCTCCTGCCTCAGCCTCTACAACACTGGGTTACAGGTACACATCACCATGCCTTGCTCTGTGTCAAGTACTGTGCTTGGTATTGAGGGAAAGACAAAAAGATGAGTAAGACACAGAGCCAGACTTGGGAAGAACTCAACAGTCTAACAACACAAAGCAATTAAGAGTACAAAATATATATACAAACATAATATATACATAAAAGTGCCAGAAGTTAAAAGCTCCCATAAACTGTTACTGTATTTTCTAAGAAATTAGGATATTGCTTTTTTCATATATGTATATATATATATATATATATATATATTCCCTCTCCAGATGACAGACACTTTAGTGATTTAACAAAAGCTTCCTGAAGGCTCATCATTCAGGTTAGGAACCCCAATAGAGAATATTTTTCATTCAGTGCTTTCCTATGCTACACATGAATTCACAGTTACTGTTTATAGATACTTTACAGGATTATATACATTTATCAATGAATATTCTCTATCTGAGGAAAGATCAGCTGGTAGGATTAATCAATGAATAATTTAACTTGCCTAATATTCTATCATTCTGTGGAAGAAAAAAGGTATCATAAGGAAAAAGTCCAGTTCACCACCAGTATACCACCAGTATAATAGCACATAACTAAGCCCAACACTCAGAAGGCTGTGGTAAGGAGGATTACTGTGAGTTTAAGGCCAATCTGAACTACTACATAGTGAGACCTTGTCTCATAAGCAGGTTCATTAATGCAAAAGGGTAGGAAGATACACATTGACATCATTACTATTTCCACTACAGAGAAGAATCCAACACTCCTCCTACACACTCCCAGTTTCACAACTCCAGAAATATTTTAAGCATTTCAGGGATAAGAATTAGAAAACAGGTCAAACGAAGAATTTCTTTATGTTAGGCATGGTGGCACATGCCTGTAATCCCAGCACTCCAGAGGGTGAGGCAGGAGGGAGGATCATTGTGAGTTCAAGACCAGCTTGGGCTACACAGTGAGCTTGAGGCCAGCCTGAAGTACACAGCAAGACCCTGTCTATCAAAGAAAAAAAAAAAAACAAAAAAACCAAAAAAACAAAACTTCAATTCAGGATCCTGGGAGACAGCTCAGTGGCATAAGCACCTGTCTGGCAAGCATAAGGTCCTGCGTTTGATCCCCAGTACCAAAAACAAAACAAAACAAAACAAAAGAATTTCTTCAGTTAATTTCATTATATCAATATGAGCTATTTGCGTGCCAAGCACTATGGTTAACAATGAGAGGAAAAAAGATGTCATAGTCATGCAGAGAACTTGGAAGTATAGTAAAATACTAGTAATGTTTATCTGTGACATTGTAAGGAGGGGGTGGGAAGCATTTAAATGTGACTCATGAAGATTTTGCAAAGGGGAATGGTAAAATCCAGTATTTTAAGAATGTAACTAACTCTGGTTATACTTAGCTTAAAGGAAGGACTACATGATATGAAGTGATCTTCAGACACACATTTCCTCATGCCAATCCATATATTACCATTCTTTTTAATCTACTTCAGATTTAATCTACTTTCAGGAAGAAAACAGTTGTCAAACTGAAATCTCTTCCATTTTTTACCATCAAACCTGATTTCACATTTGATAGGTTCATCTTTGTGCTCAAACTCCACAAGGAGACTTAATCTGGCTTTCCATGTCTTTAATAATAAAAATAGTAATAATAGAGACAAAAATTAACTATACAAGTGCCAGCTTTTGGCTTGGCACTCATGTCCATCAAAGCATGACCTAGATAAGGTGATGTTAACCCTAAACAAAATAGTGCCACCTAAATCTCTTCTGGACCATGTTACAAGTGCTACAAAGAAGGACACTGGGCACAAGCCTGCCCCAACCTGCAGCTACCACCAGGACTTTGTCCCATCTGAAAACTGAGGGTCACTGGAAATGCAACTCCCCTATCCATCAGAAAGCAAGTAAGTCATCCAATACCCTGCCTTCACAGGAAAACTAAAAAAAAAAAAAAAAAAACGGAAAACTCGCTGCAGACAATCCACTAACAGTAGACCTGTTCGGTCTTACCATTGAAGAGGATTGACCAGGCTCGAGGACCACAGCTCCCAGAGAGGTATCTCTGTCAAAAAGCCCTGAGCCTTGCAGGACATCTCAGGTAGAACACTCTTTTCTTCTTGACACAAGGGCCATATATAGTGTTCTTCCTGAGTTTTCAGGTCATTGTATTAGATCTACAGTCTCGAGGGCTGGGGAGATAGTTTGCTGTTCTAAGTGTCTGCCTGGCAAGTGCAAGGACTCGAGTACAATCCCCAGTACTGCATGTAGTGCCAGGCCCATGCTGAGCTGACCACATAGTGAGACCCTGTACCAAATAAATAAATAGATCCACAGTCTCCATAGTGAGAGCTGATGTCCGACCTACATGATGCTGTCAGATAGAGCCCATTCCCAGCCAACTCCAGACACTATTTTTCACTCATAATTTCCTTGTGATCCCAATCTGCCCCACACTTCTCATGGGAAAAAAAATCTCCAAAAGCTCCACCTGTCGGGCTGGTGAGATGGCTCAGTGGTCTAAAGCACCTACTTGGAACAAGCTTGGCAACACACAGGGACCGCGGTTCAATCCCCCAGCACCACATGCCAGCCATCCCCGCCCCCTGGTGGGCTGAGCTGGCCACACACACACACACACACACACACACACACACACACAAATAAATGAATAAAAAAGCTCCACCTGTCTTTCATCTCTCTTCCCACAGTGCTCATCCTACAAACCCAACCTCATTGTGCTACCTGCTCATTCTTCCCTCATCCTATACGCGAGGACACTTCTAGTCCCACTTGTGCAACCCTCGCTACCCTTGCACTAGTCTGCCTCAGGATCGCTCAGTCTTTCCCTGCATTCTCCAATAAACAATAGCACCTAAACACAAATGGGGACTCAAGCCTGCATGTTGCTGTCTCCTTATCAATGGTTTTCTTAGAACTGCCCATGTGCCATTCTATACTCTCATTCTTTTTGTACTTAAGCCTAATGGAACCTATAGTTTTGTTTTTTTTTTTTTTTAGATTTATTTGGTACAGGACCTCACTATGCAGTTAACACTTTTAGTGATCCTCCTGTCTCAGCCTCCCTAGTGCTGGGGTTACAGGCGTGTGCCACCACACTCAGTTTCAATGGCCAGCACAGCAAGCCTGGGGTTTCAGGGCTGGCACAGCATGCAGTACTGGGGATCAAACCTGGGTCCTTGTGCTTGCCAAGGAGGCACTTACACCACCAAGCTATCTCCCCAGCCCACTCCTATTATTTAATTCAAGATTTGAGGGTTATCAATAAGGCAGTTACACCTATTCTGACACACAGTTCATAGATGATAACTGAACAAACACAGACACTCAAAAAAGGGCAAGAAATGCCACAGTCAGTAGATCTAGAATAACAAGAGGCAAATGGGCTTTTAAAGGCCCACTTCACCAAACATCCTGGAGCCACACGTGTCTTGGCCTAAGCTCCTTCCTTTAGCTCTAACTACTCATGATGCTTCCCAGGGCACCCACTTTCCTAAGCACTTTTAATCTCTACTGGCTAGAGCACAAATGCCAAGAGCTAAGAAACTGATACTCTTTCCTCTTGTCATGGTCATAGTGGAAGGACACATTTGGACCATGGACCCCTTTCCTGCTTCCCCTTATAGGTCTTTTAATCATGATAATGACAAATCTACTCATAACATCCTGTCTTTTTATAAACTTTTTTCAAGGTTTCTTCAATCTCAGATGCGAATCTTCACTAACAAACTTCTCATCTTGGCTGAGACAACTTACACTAGCCTCTATATGGGTACAAACCTTCATCCTGTCAATCCTCCCCACTCCCCCAATGATGCCCCTGCTCAGCAGGTAGCAGTCTAAGAAAGTAACCACCCAGTTAAACAACTAAAAGATGGGAATGATAGATCCCAGCCCAAGTACAAACTGCTAAATTAGTATGGCCCTGATTCAACGTGACTGAACACCAAAATGACATTTTTCCAATGACCACCTCTTTCCCATCCCAGTCCTGAATACAACTTCCTTTACCTTTCCACACAAGGGAGACTCCAATCAGCTCCTTAGGTGTCACTGAACCTGCCCCTCAAACTGTGGCCCTAGTAAAAGTTCATAAAATATCAGTCTTCCCTTCTCTCAGGTCAGAGGATCTCACTATCTCCCTGAGAGCCTCTGTGTCCTCAGAGTTAATAAAGGCCTCTCCCCTTCTCTTTTACTTCTGCTTCTCTGCCATGTGGGAAAAAACTTAATGTTCTTTTTGTTTCAACAGACACTATACCCTTTTCTAAAATCAACCTCTCCAGGAAAGGATCAGGGCTTTGCTGGTCAATGGGGGTAGGGGTCCTGACCAAATACTTCTGCATTACCTGAACAGACTAGCAATGTAAAATATCAGGCACCACTCCAGACCAACAGACTTAGAATATTCATTTTAACAAGAGTCCAAGGTGATTCTCATTATGCATATTGAAGTTTGAGAACCACTGATCTGGACAACAACTGACTGTCTCCTGGTTTTCCAATATCCTTACACTAGGGATTACTCCCCCACCAATCCCGCCTTTTTTTGAGACAGGTCTCACTATGTAGTCCAGGCTGGGCTTGAACTTGCAGGATCCTCATGCCTCAACCTCTGGAGTGCTGGAATTACAAGTGTGTGCCACCACATCTGGCTCTCCTAGCTCTCTGATAAAAGAAAAGCCCCATACTCCTTTTCCAATACAACACAAAAAGTTTTCCACAAGTCTTCTTCTCAACCTTTTCAAATCTGCTGCTTCTCACTGCCAGTCCATTTCTCCTTAATTAAGATCAATGACCTTGAGAACACTGACAAAGTCCAAAGGACACCATTCAGTCTTTCCCCACTTGAACTTTTACTAGTATTCACAACTGCTCTGTTTCTTTTTTTTTTCATAATTTTATTGAGAAATAAATAGCAATGAGACAGTTTCAAATCAAATTGGTAGGACAGTTCCAATAATTAACACACTGCATACTGCTTTCCTAGTGTGGTTATTTGTTGTACAAGATGCAGACATGATATCCTATTTACAAACACTATTAGAACAAATCCCTCTATTCCTTGAATTAAGAGAATGTAGCTATGTATCTATCCTAACCATTTTGAATACACAGATACAAAATGGTCATTCATCTATATTCCCTTTTTTGTTTAGTTCCACCCTGTTTCTTTTTGAATCATTCATGTCAACATGGGTACTAATGATGAAGCAGCCATGTTAAATAAAACTGCTGGTGTCTTAAAATAAATTTTAGAAGCACTAAGCTGTACTACTAGTAATTATATTCTGCACTGCCAAAAACCAGCATTTAAAAAAAGCAGTTTCACCCAATAACCTTAAAGAAACAATAAAATTATTAATTTTGCAAAAATCTAAGCCCTAGAATATACATCTTTGTGGTATTCTCCTTAAGGAAATGAGGTACATAAAGCAGTTACACATATCAAAAGTGTAACAGCCGTGATTAAAAAAAAATTTCTAGGGGACAGGCAAGATAGCTCAGCAGCCTAAAGCACCTGCAGGGACTGCAATTTGATCCCCAACACTACATGCTATACCAGCCCCGCCCTCAGGGCACAGCTGAGGCAGACATAAATAAGTGAATAAATAAGTATTTCTACACCTGTTTCCCCCACCACCACATTTCTTTTCTTTTTTGAGACAGGGTTTTGCTATGCAGTCCCAGGCTGTCCTTGAACTCCTCCTGCCTCAGCCTCGTGCTGGGATTACAGGCATACCCCACCATACCTGGCCTGGTTTTTCTGAAATAGGGTTTTAATATGTAGCACAGGCTGCCCTCCAACGCACAGCAATCCTCCTGTCAGCTGCTTAAGCCTCCTGAGTGCTGTACCACCTCACTGAGCTACTTCTACACTTCATTCAGAGTTGCAGAACTAGCCTTTTTTTCTTGTAATACCACTCTTCTTGAAAGAAAATCAAATTTTGATTATCCAGACTCAGATATCTGACAGCAACTTCTCAAAATTAATCAAGTATGACTTTTACTTCAAGTACAACAACTGAAAGTCTTTGTTGCTAATGATATTAAAACTTTCAGGCAGAAATTATAATTTTGGAAAATATATTTGCTACCAAGAACATGACACGATTCCAATAAAAACTTTTCTGATGAAATCAGCAGTCATATTTAAAAAAAAAAAATTTCTTTATACTATGGAATGATGAATGTCAACATCTGAAGCATCTGGGCCAGGGAGATGGTTCAGTAGAATACACACTTCCTTGGCAAGTGTAAGGGCCTGAGTTCAATCCCCAGTTCCACCCAAAAAAAAAAAAAAAAATTAAAACAAACAAAAAACATTTGAAGCATCTAACCAACACAAGACTTTAACAAATTAAATATGCATAAAATATTCACTCAAAAGTACAAGGCACACTAATAGATTTTAATGTTACAGCATGAAAGGTCCACTGATATATCACAATTTACATTGTAACTAATTTTTTTTTTTTTTTTTTTTTTTGTTTTTAGGGAAGGGTCTATAGGGTGTTCAGAATATCACTACTAGATCAGACTTGTAGTGATCCTCCTGTTTACAGCCTCCCAAGAGCTGGGATTACAGGCGCACCCTACCATGCTCAGTCTCAACTGCCATCTCAGCGTGTCTTGGAAGCAGGGCCAGCTTGGCAGGACCGGCGGCCCCTGTGCCTGCTTGCAGGCACTCTAATTCACTGAGCTATTTGGCCAGCCCTCCACTGTAACTAAATCTTAAGAAGTTACCACTTGCTATGTTTTGGTATAGTATCAAAGAATAACAGGATGGTGCACATACCTTTAATCCCCACATCAGGAGACTGAGGCAGGAGGATTCCAAGTTTGAGTTTAAAGCTAACCTAGACTAACAGCAAGTTCTGTCTCAAAAACAGAATATTCATGATGATGTAAAGTTATTATAATGCTCCAAATACTCAACCAAAACAATACAATGTAACAGACTAAATACAGAAGCAAATATGTGACTCAACTATCTTCTACTAAAAAGCTCTACAAAAACATTAATGTCACCCTTCCCCCAAATATATTATTTGGAAAACATTATTTTATAAGCTATATTTACAGCTGGGCATGGTGGTGCACGCCTGTTATTCTAGCACTTGGGAGGCTGAAACGAGAAGATTCCCATGCTTGAGGTCAGCCTGGGCTACACAGTGAATTCCAGCCTGTGCTACAGTGAGACTCTAACCACCTACACACACACAGAAACAAAAAACAAAAAGCATAGCTTTGTTGGAGATATAGCTCAGCAGCATAAGCACCTGCCTGACAAGCACAAGGTTCTGCTTTTGAGCTCTGGTACAGCCCCCCACAAAAAAAATAGCCTTAGCCTAGTTTTATCTCAGTGATTGGTACCATCATCCATTGTAACCCATGTCATACATAATAACTTTTTCTACATTTTTTTTTTTTTTTTTTTTTAAATAGGATCTCACTATGCAGTGCAGGTGGCCTTGAACTCACTGTGTAGCCCAGGCTGGTCTCAAACCTGCAGCCATTTTCCTGCCTATCTCGAGTGCTGGAATTATAGTCATGCACCACCACACTCAGTCCTTACTTTTTCTCATATTTAGTCATTCATTAAATCCTAACCTTTCAAACTGCTCTGAAATCTGCCCTTCCCCAGAAAATACTATCATTCATTTATATTACTACATATAACAAACAACTATTTTGATGTGAATACAAAAGTACTCAATAGCTAATTAAGTCATATTACACTTTAGATCTTAATAGTATATCACAGATGAAAGCAAAAACTACCTTTGAACTCATTTTACTTTCTGGAGCATTTTTCTTTCTTTCTTTTTTAAATGTACTTGGTACAGGGTCTCACTACACAGCTCCAACTTGTAGTGATCCTCCTGTT
The DNA here is from genome assembly GCF_000260255.1 of Octodon degus. Lineage (NCBI taxonomy): Eukaryota > Metazoa > Chordata > Mammalia > Rodentia > Octodontidae > Octodon > Octodon degus. The sequence continues at coordinate 8,771,355 of NW_004524662.1, read as the reverse complement.
TTCAGCCTCCCCAGTACTGGGATTATAGGCCTGCGCTACTATTCCCAGACACTGTGGCAAGCTCAGCGTGCCCAGGGCGTGGGGCAGGAGTGTCATGTAGTGCCTGGGATGGAAACCGTCCCTGTTTTTGCCTCAGCAGGCGCTTAGTCTGCTGAGCTATCTCTCTGGCCCCATCTGGAGCATTATCTTAATAAGTTCAGGCACTTAACAGCAAGAATTGCAAAAAGTTATATTCTTTGGCTAGGACTGGTGTCTCACACATGTAATCCCAGCACCTGGAGATTGAAGCAGGATTCCCAAGAGTTCAAGGTCGGCCTGGACTACTGAATGAATTCAAGGCCAGCCTAAACTACATAGTGAGATAATGTCTCCAAAGAAACAAAAAACAAAGAACAAAAGTTATATTCTTTAACTTAAAAATATACTTCCTAAAGTTGGTACAAAATATGAGGAGGTGTAAGCAATAGTAAGTCAAAGGGAAAAAAAGACAGGCATTATGAGAAAGCCACTGTTTTGGGTTATTCACATATATTAGTCCATTTAATTTTCACAGAAACGTCTACAAAGGGGCCAGAGATTTAGTTCAGTGGCATAGTGGCTAAGGTCTTGAGTTCAACTGCCAATACCCCAACCTCCAAAAAGAACCCTGGAAGAATAAGGAAATAAGTGTGAAAGGCAGCAGTAAAGGCAGGCATCTGAACCCAGGTCTAGTCTACTGCAAATATGACTGTTTTTAATACACCATCTATATTTCTTAACTTAGCAGATGTATACTTAATACAAGCCACAAGGCAAAATAAGTAAGGGGTGACATGGTAAATGTAAATTTTAAAAAATTATTACAGTAAAAGACACATTACCCTTAATCACTTCAAAATACTTCCCCTTGCTTTGAATACAATCCTTCTTGCCACTTTGAAGTCATCTTTCACGAGTGTCTTTAAGAGGTATGACCAAAAACATGGTGAATGTTGCCACTGAGTGCCATCCAATGGAAAGGCAGATTCCTAAAAGCATTATAGGTGGGCCTCCATCAACCTTACTGAATAGACCTGAAACCATGCTACATCTGGCTCTTCCCCAAAGTCAAAATGATCACAAAAGGTACAAGTTTTGAACTTAGTTAAGACACCAAGGCAGGTACCAAGATACACAAGTAAAAACATTCACAAAAAAACAACTTCTAGAATGGCTTCGGAAAGTGGCAAGAATAATGGGGAAATATTCTGAGGGTGAATAGCAGCTATATGTTTACTGTAATGAATATTTTAAAATCTAAACACACTGTATTTCTTTAATTACACTTCATCTGAGTTTACAGATATCATTTTCTGTATTAGACAAAGCAAAAGGCTAACTTTTGAAATCAAATTTTTAGTGTAGAAATTTTCACCAGTATATAAACACACTATATTATTGGTTTTCATTTGTCTTGTTGATTGTTCAGAAACATTGTAAGACACTCCATAATCACTCACTATTTCAAAGAATAGTATCCAAATAAAATTTTAAATTACGATATTAATAACGAGTACCACATTTTACTCAACCTAGTTTTCACATAAATTCTCTCCTTGTCACAAGAAACCCACTGAAATAAGATTACTGCCACTGTACAGAGAAAGAAGGAAAGGCTCTCTCAGGTTAAGTAATACAAGCAAACTAAGAACTTGAGCCCATGTCTCGGACCATACAACCAATTCTACTGATCTCACTAAGCTGGTTCTCTGGTTTAAAAAAGGAACCAAGATACGTTTTCCTTATAGCATTGAATGAAAAAGGAAACTAAGGTTTAAAAATAAAACTGTTACAAAACTTAATCAAATATCAAACAGGGCCTGGTGACAAAGGCTTGTAATGCCAGCACTCTGGGAAGCAGAGACAAAAGGATCTCCTAAGTTTGAGACCAGTCTGGACAACTAAGCCAGAGGAACTTAGTGAGTCTGAGAGATCCTGTATCAAAATAAAAAATAAAAAATGGCCTGGAGATGTAACTCAGTACAAAGCACCTCACAATGCAAAAAAAGTCTATTTTTGTGACATAACTGGTATGCCACATAAAACAAAGCTAGCCATTCCAATTTGAAATACTAATGTACCATCACACAAAGGACTTTAATTTCTTCTTAAAAATCACATTATACTAAATCTGAATTAACCTGGAAGGGAAAAGGAAAAAAAAAATAATAGCAGTTATGTCCGGACTGTACAATTTTTCAAAGGGAGAAATTTTATATTTTATATTCTTCCTTTGAATTGTTTTAACATAGTGACCCCTTTTAAAAATGCCACTACACATACCTCAACCTAAAGAGATTACTAAATAGGATATGAAATAGCTGATTTGACAAAGAAAAAAAAATTGGTCTGACTGACAAATACTAAAGAGATATGCAATGATACATCATATGACTGGCAAGTGTAACATTTTACTGCCTTGTAGGGTATTAAACCCAGGACCTGCACATACTAGAAAAGCTCTCTACCAAAGTGCTACATCCCTAGCCCCAAGTAGAAATTTTTAAAATATCAAAATAACTTTCAAGATAATGAAGAACCTATAATGAAACATACACTCAAAGCTCTTTCATGTCTTTATAAATTCTGCTAAAACAGGTGTCAAGAGGGGCTAAATTATTCTTAAAAGAGTCTGCTGATAACAAAAACTAGTTAAAAAGAAATGTATCATTATAATTTGAAAACTTCATTTATAAAGACTTTTATAAAAATACTGTTTTAGCTGGGAACAGTGGAGCACACCTGTAATCCTAGCACTTGGGTGGCTGAAGCAGGAAAATTTGAGGCCCTCCTGGGTTACAAAGCAAGTTCTAGGCCAGCCTGAATTGCACAATAAAACCCTGTCTTAGAAAACAAAAACAACTATTTTAATGAGGTTTACAACTAGCAATTTTTTTCTTTCTGTATTAAGGGCTTCAGGGTGTTCAGGGTCTCACTATTAGATCGGACTTGTAGTGATTCTCCTGTTTACAGCCTACCGAGTGCTAGGATTACAGGCGCATGCCACCATGCCCAGTCTCAATAGCCATCTCAGTGCACTTTGGGGGTAGGGCCAGCCAGCTGGCAGGCCTGGGGACAGAACCCCGATCCCTGTGCCTGCTTGCAGGCACTTTAATCCACTGAGCTATTTGGCTGGCCTGAGAGCAATTATTTTAAAAGCAAAACCAAAAACAAAAATACTTTGTCAGGGCTGGGGACATAATGAGAGCATCTGCCTAGTATGTATGATGTCCCACAAAAATTTTTTTAAATAAAACTGCCTTGTCAATTTAGTGAGTAATGATAATCTTTATTCCCATCTCAAAGACATTAAGACAGTTATGTTATAGGTCAATGTCTCAAATATTTTCTACTAGTTACCTTAAAATGGCACTAAAGCAAATATAGAAACAAAAGTTTCCAATTACTTACTATTGGAACTCAGAATTATTCATATAAATTAAATAGAAAATCCCAAGCATATTGAGCACTGAGAATAATGGTTAAGCTGATGAGACTAGCACCATGACTTTAATAGCTTATCTACTAATGAATTCTCTTTTACATTTTTGCGCAAATTTTCAATTTTAACTTCTGGATAAAACTGTATGTACGAGCTTTCCAAACCTGAGAATGTTTCTACTAAAGAGCATTCTATGTTTAACATCCTACTTGTACTATCATAAAACAAAATTTATATGGATTGCTTTAACAAAAGTATAGTAACATATGACTTAACAGCATTTAAGACACAAGCAATGCAAAACATAGGTTCATCATCATTTCTATTCTTCCATAAGTCAGTTTTGTAGTACAGAAATAGCTTTAAAAAGGATAAACATTAGTATTCTCCCCAGTTTATGACATATTTTAAAAATGAATAGCCCAAGTTGGGTATTAATATTCCTAATTATCATCCATTCAAGGCAAAAGCAAATATATGATTCTTAAGTTAGTCACGCCAATTTCTCTCAGTTCACTGAAAAGAAAGGCTTTTGCAATTAAATGCCTATGTCTTGTACTCTACACTAATTTAAAGATAATAATACACAACGCATTAACTGCTACCCTATTAACTTGCTTTGAAATTTTTTCTCTTTAACATAAAAAAAGGTAAAATGAACCAGAAAAGTCTATGCATAACCACAATTATCATTACTAGAATTATTTCACCTACTAGTCTCTATTTCTTAGAAAAGTATAAATACAAAACTGCAGATATATTTAAGTCTATGTTCTAAAATTCACTGGAGAAATTTCCACACAAACCAAAAATCAGCAAAAGGCTGAGAACAGCTGTCACTACACCAACCCCAGAGGAAGATGATAAAGGAATGTACTTACGTTTCAAAACAACGATCCACGTTGTCAGACATCAAAAGCAGCATACAGAGCTGTTCAAGGGCAATTAGTTGCATGTCCCTTTCATCTCCCTGTCCCATCTGTAGCCATTCCAGCAATGTATCTGGATCCACATCTGCCATGGTTTTTAAAAAGCCCCTGCTTAAATATAAAAAGTACAGGGGGAAAATTTCTTTAAATATCCTGGACTGACCAACTTGAGTTTAATGTTTGTTTTTCTTCTCATGCTAGAACCAAACTTTCACAACGCTGTGGTAGGAATTAAAAAAAAAAAAAAAAAGTATGTCTGAATAAAACGCTTAATGCAATTTTCAACTTTCCTGAATCCTTGGGTTCAACGTTCAGATACACTAAATAAAAACCAGTTTTGCACAATAGTATAAACTGATTAGGTTGCAGCTTAACTAGAAACCAGAGCTGTCTTTGTCAAAGACAGTCAAACAAGCTTTGGATTGCACTACTGCTATCACTAATGTCTGCCAAAAGGCAAAGAACACCTTCTAAAGGTCCCCCCCCCCCCAAGGTTCTTCCTCTCTTCACCCAAAACTGATCTTCCGATAAAGGTCCACCTAGTATTTCTAGAGCTTAAGTACTTTGAGTTTCTCCTTTACCTCCAACTTGACAAATTCTGCTGACTTTTCACCTTACTTGCATTTTAAAGCTATCCAAGTACAAATGATAATTACATACAAATCTATTTATGAATAAAAACTGTTTAGAAATTTTGGTAGCCTTACCAACTGTTCTTAAAACTTTAAAAAAGAAAAGTGCAATGGACTAACAGGTTACAAATCAGAATATAGGCCAATCTACGGCCTTTTCTCCATCCCCACCGGATGAGGCATTTTACTTTAAAATATAACAATAGTAATAATAATAATAATAATGAAGCAACCCCAGCAGTAAGATCATCACAAACGATCCTCGTAAGCGCCCTGACCAGAGGACAGATTGTGTCTCACGTAATCCAGGTGCAGATGTGGGAACCAAGCGGCGGGTCGCCTTGGGTACCCAACGGCGGCCACCACAGAGGCTGACCCACCACCGTGGGCCCTGCCGAGTCGGACCGGGAGGCGCTGGCACGAACCCCGCTAAGTTTGCTACCTGAGCGTCTCAGGGCACCGGGAAGTTGTGGAGGACCAGCACTGAGCCTGCGTGCTCCAGACGAGGCCGCCGAGCCGGGCGCCCGGAACTCTGAGGCCCGGCGGGACGTCCCCGGTCCCAGCCGGGACGCGGACCCTTCTCAAGGGCACCGGGAGCCCGGCGTGGGCTGTGGCCCCGACAAGCCAAGCCCGGCCGCCCGCAAGGCCCGGGACGTGAACAAAGGGGCCGAGCCGGGAAGCCGGCAGTAGCTCAGCATACTTCACCGGCGCCGGAGTCTCGTCCCCGCCCGCCGCCGGGCGTCGCGGATCCCGATCCCAGGCCCGGATCTTCCGATGGCCCGAAGCGGCCCGGCCCGCCCTTCCCGCAGGCACTTACCCAGGCCAGTCCTCCCAAACTGCTCCGGTCCAGCCCCGAGTAGGCCGCGGGCAGAGCCAGGCCCGGCCGCGGCCCTCGCGTTCCCAGGAAGCCGCAGGCCGCGCAGGTCGAGCTGGGCAGGCGGCACAGGAAAAGCCGCGTCTCGTCCCTCCCCTTCCTCCGCGGGGGCCTGGTGACAGGGAAGCGAGAGCTTCCTCCCGAGGGGCGGTAGCCAGCGCAGGTCCCGGCCCCGGCCCCGGCACGCGGCTCCTCAGGGTCTGCAGTTCAGGGGGAGGCCCGCGAGCTGCTGCCGGCGGCGGCGAGGGCAGGCCGCGTCCATCGCGGCCCGGGAGGGGGAAGGGAGGCGGGTCGGGCGAGCGCCGGGCGGGGAGGCTGCGGAGGGCAACGGAGCCGGCGGAGGCGGAGCGACTCGGCGCTCCGGCGGCTACCAGCGGCGGGTGACCACCTGGGGCGCTAGGGAGACGGTCCGCCGCGCCGCTGGGCGCCTTCGGGGGCGCCGGCGCTCGGGCCCCGGGCCTCGGGCTCCCGCGGGACCCTAGCGAAGGGTTAGTGGGCTCCGCCCTGGAGCCCCTCCGGCTTCGCCACCGAGCCGAGCGCGC
>NW_004524662.1:8752737-8764784 GCF_000260255.1 Octodon degus | reverse complement strand
GCACGCGGAAGTGCGTCGCGGTAGGAGAGGCGCCTCCTTCGGTCCCGGGTGGCGGGCCGGCCCGCAGTTCGCCGGAGTGAAAGCGGAGCACGCGACCCTCAGACGCGATGGCGGCCCCGGGACGAAGCCCGAGTGGATGGTCAGCTCCTTTTCCTGTGGTTTGTGGTCACAAGTACCTCATGCTTATTTTCTTCTAACTTATTTCACACGGCTCGAAAATAAAATATGCCTGCGATAGGATGAACTTGGATGTAATTAACTGGATATAGGTTTTTTGTCTTTTTTAAAAAACAAGAAATCCTGTGGGTTTTGTAAAATAAGTCAAACTACCCCGGACTCCTACTTTCATTTTCTCCATATTTTAGCCGGAAAATATTTTATGGTAGTATTTGAGGTGTAAGATCTTAATCAGTGGAGCTGCCTTGTCTCCTTAAAAAGATTACAGATTTGCATTTCTGATAGCAGTGGCCACATATACCACTATCGCGGGTAGTAATAGGCCAGTAAGTGTCCCATAACAAAGTAAATTAAGACAACATCACTTGAAAATAATTTTTAGAAGCTGTATGAGTTGCAACTACTAGGAAAATCTTCAAGGAAGGAAATGGCAGGCATTCCTTGCGGCTTTGAGAGGGCACAGAATGGACACAAAAGAAGGGGAAAGAGCAAAGGCCACCAGCCCTCAGCAAAGAGCCAGTGTTAAGCAACAGGAGGGAGATAATAAAGTTTGGGCTCTAGTATGAAGGGCCATTAGGCTATCAAGTGAATGTAGAAACTCGCTGAGCTAAGTAACAAATTCTTGACTAGAATACTGGAAAAATCTAGATGAGTCTTCAGAGGACTTACCTAGGAAGAATGTCCGGAATGGCTAAACAGAGCAACACAGACAGATTAGCTGGGAGTTGATGAAATGCTCTTAACAGTGGAGAAAAGGAAGGCACAGATATTGGCAACAAGGACAGAGAAAGAATAAACATAAAAACCATTTTGAAGGAAGTTATATTAGAAACTGGGGATATAGCTCAGAAGTTGAGCACTTGCCTAGCATGAGACGCTAGTTCCAACAACAACAAAAATCAGAATTTAAGTGTTTTTTTTTTTTTTTTTTTACTCTTTCCTTCTTGGAAACCAGGAAAATTCTGATGCTATTAACAGAAAATAGGTTAAGAAAAGTGACCTAAAGTCTTATATTTCCCTTTATTCCCACACCATCTCTACCTATACTCCTTATTTCCTCTTCCCAAGATTAATAATAATACTGTGCTTTAAAAAAAAATGCTGTGACTTGTCCTTTTTTTTGTTTTTTGGGTGGTGGTGGTGATACTGAGGATTGAACTCAAGGCCTTCCAGCTGCACTACATTCTCAGTCCTTTAAATTTTTAATGTGACATAATGTTGATAACTCACTAAGGTACCCAGGCTGAATTGGAATTTGAGACTCTCCTGTCTCAGCTTCCATGAGAACTGGGAGTACAGGTGTGTGCCACCACCCCTGACCAAGCATGCTGTGACTGTTGATGTGCTTTTTCAAGGCTTTATTATCGTACACATATTTTGTTGTTGTTTTTATTTATTTGTTGTATTCTAGGACAGGGTTTACAGGGTCACACTGAATAGATCACACTCATAGTGATCCTCCTGTTTACAGCCTCCCAAGTGCAGGGATTACCCTCCCGCGCCACCAGGCTCAGTCTCAATAGCTGTCTCAGCACAGCCCTGGGACTCAAGATCTAATTCCTGGCCCCTGCAACTGCCTAAGCAGGTGCATTGTTGTTGTTTTAGAGATTAAAAAATAACTTTCACTTTGCACATGGTGTTTCAGTTACTCTTCTCTTGTTACTGGGACAAATACCTGACACTCAAAATCAGGGAAGGAAAGGTTTATTTAGCTCACAGTTAATGGAGGTTTCAGTCCATACTCAGCTGACTCCAAGGCAGAGAGGCACCAGGCAGAAAGCAACCTTTCATGGTTGTGGCAAAGAGCAGAGAGCAGGAGTGGCAGCAGCTCAGGTGGCTAGCTAGCCTCTCTCCCCTCCTTACATTGTGATGCAAAACCTGCCCTAGGGCAGATGCAGCATCCACACCCACAATAATCAATAACAAACTCCAGAAGCTACCCCAGGACTGCATGAGGCTTTGGGGGGACAGCTAAGCACAAACCATAACACTAAGCATGATCTCTACCGCTAAGCCATATGAGCCCCTACAACAGTATTGTTATCTGTGTGTGAGCAGTGTGTGTACGTGTGTGTGTGTGTGTACACTATGCTAGAGAATGAACTCAGCCTCTGTCATGCCAGGCAAGTGCTCTATCTACCACTGAACTACACCTTCAGCCCATGTTTTTATTTTAAACTCAAACATGAATTCCAATATGAGACCCCCAAAATGAGTAATAATAGAAAAGTGTAAAATCCTGAAGAAAACTAAAGATCCAGATGAAGGCAACTGATCATACTTGAATACATGTCCAAAGAAGCCAGGAAAGCTGGGTATGTAGCTCATAGCATTTGCCTACTGTGCCTGAGGCCTGGGTTAGGTTTCCATCACTACCTACCCCCCAAAGAGAGACAAACACCTTTATATGTTGATATTTAACCTTGGAAGTGTTTATATGTTGATATTTAACCTTGATACCAAAAATTCAAGAGTCCTGGGCTACTGAGAATTGCTGTTTGCCAGCCATAATGTGCAGCCCAATGACAGACCTATTCCTCAGTAAACTGTAAAAAGTGGAGGGGAAAGTAGATGCAGACATAATCCTGTGTCTCCTTTCTCAGTATGAATTATGTGCTGTTGTCAAGTGCACTCTAGCAACATGTGGAGGTAATAGTGTCTTGAGCGACTTCAAAAATGATGAATGAGCTAGATTTCAGATGTTGAGTCAACTGACTAGATATTAGCAAAACCATGTGGGCATCTGTACACAGAGCTTCTCTTGGGGGAGGAAGTCAACGGACTGCCTTTTGGCTTCTGCTTTCATGAAGAATCTTCAGTGTTCATATACTCACTGGGATCCACTCACAGGACCTAAGAGGAAGCTCTTGGTGTATGCCTGTAATCCCAGAATTGGGGGAGGGGGTGGCTGAATGAGGCAGGAAGATTGTTGTGAGTTTGAGGCCAGGCTGGGCTACAAAGTGTGTTGAAGACCAGCCTGAACTGCATAGTGAGACCCTGTCTCAAAAGGATCAAACAAATAAAAGTTTACTTAGGGACATCTTGAGCTTTTAGAATTTTTGTTCATTTGTGTTCTGTTTGACATTGGGCCTTGTACATGCCATACTCTGTCACTGGACCCCTGAACCCCTTGATTCAAAGTTTTTAACAATTATGAAGAAACATCTATAAACATCTCTCTGTAAGTTTTCTGTGTTTGTGTTTTGTTTTTGTTTTTGAGAGAAGGTTGTACTACGTAGGCCAGGTTGGCCTCTAACTCACAGCAATCCTCCTGTCTGAGCCTTCCAACTCTGTATAGTTTTTCTGTAGACATGAGTTCTCAAATACTTTGTGTAAGTATCAAGGAGAGTGATTATTGGATAATATGGTAAGATTATGTTTAGTCTTGTGCCATACTGTGTTGTAAAACTTTACTGTCTTGTAGTTGCCCCAGCAAAGAATGAAAATTCCATTTGCTCCACATCCTTGCCAGCATTTAGTTTTGTTAGCACTTTGGATGTTTACCATCTTAACAGATATTTAATGATATCTCATTGTTTTAATTTGTAATTCCTTAATTGCATATAATGTTAAACCAGGGATTGAACTCAGACCCTTGTGCTTGCCAGGGTGATGTTAAGATCTTTTGATGTCCATATTTGCCATGTATTTGTTCAGTTCTTTTATCAGTTTTTAAATCAGGGTGTTCATTTTCTGTTACTGAATTTTATTTTTTAACCTTTTATTTATTTGGTACAGGATCTCGCTACAGCGCAGCTAGGACTCATCCTCCTGTCTCAGCCTCCCCAGTGCTGAGATTATAGGCATACACTATCACACCTGGTTTCATTGACTGGCTAGGCATGGGGCTGGAATGGCATACATTAACAGGAATCAAACCTGGGTCCTTGCACTTGCCAGATGGGAACTTAGACCACTGAGCTATTTCCCTGGCCCTGTTACTGAATTTTAAATGATCTTTTTTTTCTTTGGTTATCTTTTTGTTTCACTGACCTGTTGAAGCTGGCCTTGAACTGACTTTGTAGCCCAGGATGGCCTTGAACTGTAATAATCTTCATGCCTCAGCCTCCAAGTGCTGGCCTTACAAGGCATTCACCCTCCCTCCCCAAGCCAGTCTTCTACATATATAGTTATTAATTTATGTGTGTCTTAGCTGCTTCACTTTACTATGTGTGAACTTGATCTCTCTAAGCTTTGTTTCCTAATCTATCAGACAGACGTAGTAATAGCAATTCCTCATGGAATAATTCTATTTTTAAAAAATGCATGTAAAGCTCTCTGGTTTTGGGCCTCCTCGCATCGACATGGCTAAGCGCACCAAGAAGGTCGGCATTGTCGGTAAATATGGGACTCGCTATGGTGCCTCCCTCCGGAAAATGGTGAAGAAGATTGAAATCAGCCAGCACGCCAAGTACACCTGCTCCTTCTGTGGCAAGACCAAGATGAAGAGGTGGGCCGTGGGGATCTGGCACTGTGGCTCTTGCATGAAGACCGTGGCTGGTGGCGCCTGGACCTACAATACCACTTCGGCGGTCACAGTGAAGTCAGCCATCAGAAGACTGAAGGAATTGAAAGACCAGTAGAAGCTCTTACAATTTGAGACATCTCTAGCCTATAATAAATGGGTTAATTTATGTAAAAAAAAAATGCATGTAAAATGCCTTGTACATACTGAGCACACAAGAGTCCACTAGTAGACTGGGATGTAACTTAGTGGTAGAGCACTTGCCTAGCTTATAAAGGCCCTTGTTCAATCCCTTGTACCACACATACAAAAAGTGTGTCAGCTATTAATATTAGTTTAGTATTAATTCCACTCTTTGCTATGGAATGGTAAATTCATTCACTGTCTTTGAGACCGGTCACAAAACAATTGAAGAGAATTGTGTTCTCCTGTCCCTCTTTTTTGGGAAGGAAATATGTTCAGCCTCTTCAACTGCCCCATCTTCCCTGGGAATGATTCGGTTTCTCCTAGTATTCATCAGCTGATTCCTAGACCTGAAACAATACTTCAAGTATGATCAGACCCAGACAGAGGGATGAAGTGTTCTTTTGCATTGGGTGATAATCATGCCAGTTTTCTTATTCAAAGACTTTTCAACGGGACTGGGGAGATAGCTCAGTAGAATTAAGTGCTTGCCTGGCAAGTGTAAGGGCCTGAGTTCAATCACCAGTTTTGCAAAAAAAATAAATAAATAAAATTTTCAAGGTCAAGCATGGTGATGCAAAAGCCTATAATCCCAGCACTCAGGAGGCTGCAGCAGGATTGTTATGAATTTGAGACCAGTCTGGGATACAAAGTGAGCTCATGGCCAGCCTGAACTGTATAGTGAGACTCTGTCTCAAAAAGACCAAAAGCAAAACTAAACAGACTTTTCAGTAAACGAAAACCCTGACCTGACTTTTTTTTTGGTTGTTTGTTTGTTTGTTTGTTTTTGGTTCTTTGATACAAGGTCCCTATTAAATTTTATCACATTGGTTTGTCTCAATGCTTCCTCCTATGGTGCTCTCTTTGAATCCCGACTAGATGGTACTGTGTATCAGCCATGCTCCAAATGTTGTAATGGTACCAATAGATAATGAGATAATGGTACTGGGCAGAGCACAGCCAAAACAAAATCTCTTGCATATCACGAACTCTTCACCAAGTGGTCATCCATCTAGTCAATAATATTCTCTGAGTATATTGTTTACACAGCTGTGACTTCGCCTAACAATGTATCACCTAAGCTACTTCCTTCCTTCTTTGGCAATAAGAATTTTTTAATATGCAATACCTTTATTTAAAAGTTAATGAGAGGGGCCGGGGAGATGGCTCAGTGGAGTTAGTGCTTCCCTGGCAAGCGCAAGGGTCTGAGTTCAATCCCCGGTTCCGCCAAAAAAAAAAAAAAAGTTAATGAGGCTGGGGAGATAGCTCAGCAGTCTAAGCACCTGCCCAACAAGCCCAAGGACCTGGGTTTGAACCCAGGTACCCATGCTGTGCCAGCCCTGCAGAACTGACCACCAAGACTGGGAATGGTGGCACACGCCTGTAATCCAGCACTGGGGAGGCTCAGACAGGAGCTGAGCCTCAGCAGTATTGCTTATTTAATCTTCCAGCAATACTGGACTATGAGTCCGAGCTGCATAGTGAGACCATGTACCAAATAAATAAATGATCAAAACAAAATTTTTAAATGATATTAACAACATGAAACTAGTTTCCAAAACTGAAGATACAAGACAGACTGTATTTGTATTTGACATCTCAAAACATTTGGAGAAACTGAGTAAAGACTGTAAGAAAATTGTTACACTATTTTTGCAATTCTTATAGATCTGAGCTTGTTTTAGAATCGATAATAAAGAGAATGCCGAGCATAATAGCACATGCCTGTAATCCCAGCACTCAAGAGGCTAAGGCAGGAGGATTTCTGAAAGTTTGAAGCCAACCTGGGTTGCATAGTGAGATCAGGGTAGCCTGAACTGTACGGTGAAACCCTGTTTCAAAAAAAAATTTTTTTAAATAATATATATATATGGAAATAAATTCTAGAATTTTGATAATTTGTTACATGATTCACTATACTTACCATGTACCTTGATAGGAAAGACAAAAAACAAATAATAGTTGTAAAAACTGTATGCTTTATGTTCCTAGTTGTTCCTGTTCCAAGTCAAAAAAATCTTTCTATAATTTACTAACATTCTGTCCATTTTGTCTTGGGGAAAATTATTCCTGTCAACAAATAAAAGGATTGTTATTCTACATTAGTGTAGTTGGATGCATAATTACTTTGTATACTTAGTGAAAGTAAAAGTAGGATCCAGTTTGCTAAATTTCATCCAGTAGAAAGCTTTCAAAATCCCAACTTTTTTTTTTTTTTGTGGTACTGGGGATTGATCTCAGAACCCTGCACTTGTCAGTCAGGCACTTATTCTACTGAGCTGTCTCCCTAGCCCAAAATCCCAACTTCTTGAAGTAATATTTTCTTATTATAGATTGCAAATATATACTGGGGAGAAAGTTATATAATTACTGTATTGTCTAATTTTGAAAACTTTCCTTCTGGACATTTTGGAGTGATTATTATTGCTTTTAATGTACAGTAATACCACTGGGTTATGTTTTTTGAAAGAGTCCTAATTAGGATATATCCTAAAATATATGCAGATAGCCAGGCATGGTGGGGCATGCTTGTGATCCTATCACTTGGAAGGCTGAGGCAAGAGGATTATCATGAGTTCAAGGCCAGCCTGGACTACATAGTGAGATCCCTGTCTCAAACAAAACAAAAAGTGTGTGTGTGTGTGTGTGTGTGTGTGTGTGTGTGTGGTGTATAGATAGATTGATAAAATGATGTGATAATTAGGATTTGCTTGAAGATCACTTAAAGAGATAATGGGTAGAGAATAGATGAAACACAGTTGGCTATGCATCAAGTATTTTTCTTTAATCAGGGTAATGACTGTCTCCTAGCTCAATATACTAGTGACTATATGTTGTGTGTGACTAGAAATCCCATAATTTTTTTTTAATACAAAGGACTAGGAAGATTAAACAAGCAATACTGCTGAACATGATGGCTCATGCCTGTAATCTCAGCACTTGGGAAACTGAGGAAGGAGGATTTCTGGGAACTCAAGGCCAGCCTGGGCTACACAGCAAGACCAGATCCCCCCCCCCCCCAAAAAAAAAAAAAAAAAAAAAAACAGATTACAAGGCCAGGGAGATAGCTCACTGGCAAAGCACCTACCTGGTAAATGTGATGTCCTGAGTTCCATTCCTGGTACCAAACAAACAAACAAACAAACTAGAATACAAATTTGAAGAATCATAAACATAAAGATCCCATTTTAATCTTACTATAGTGTAGCTCAGGGATATAGTACATGTTTAGCATATGCAAGGCTTGCATTCAAGCCCCAACACCACAAAAAACAAGATGGAACAAAAGTTTTATATTGCATGTAGTTGAAATAAATAATGGGGTAGTTTAAAAGAATATATAAAGAAAAAATACACTTCATTTTCTAGGTATAAATATAAATTTGTATAAAATAACATCAGACTATAATCATATTGTTTAACAATATGAAATATGGAGTTTAAAAGCCTTAAACCTTTTTTTTTTTTTGGACTTTTTTTTAAAATCACCAAAGCCCAATCTGTCTATCACCATCTAAGATCATCTATTGTCCTGTGATCATCTTTATTCCTCCCACCAGCTGACTAAAGAAGCTGAGGCTGGGTTTCTGAGCTGAGCCAGAAAAAGTAGCTACTTTACTTCAGCCATGAGGATTACACTTCTAGCCTCAGAGATCAGTGTGTCTGTGATAGCAGAGATAAAGTGGTGAGCACTTATCTATAAAAGCTGCTTAGCAGAAAAATCCATCTAGGTTATTCAAAACACAAATTATCTTCTACTTCCCTAGAGGTCATTTGCCATAAATTATCTGAATCCTTGTTTATAAGACCTCGGGAGGTGGATCAAAATTTAATATAAATTCAGAGCCCAGGGAATAAAGTTTGATTTACTAGGTAATAGCCAGTGGCTGATGATACCTGCAGACTACAGATACATTTATAAATGTGGTAATGTCGCTATGCAGAGGTATTCTATAGATAAGGTGGGTATTTCTTGACCAACGAAACTAACCAACAAGTTTTCAAGGAACTTCTATCTATACTAGTTGTTCTTTGAAAGTCATCATGATTTCTAGGGTTTCCTCAGTTTCTTTATATTTTCTGATAAATACATGGGTTACTGATAAAGATATAATCGCTTTTTTGAAATATAATTCAAATAACATGAAGTTTATCCTCTTGAGTGTACAGTTTGGTGATTTTTTTTTTTTTTTTTTTTTTTTTTTGTATAGTGACACAGTTGTGTTTTAGGTACCACTACTAATTTGAGAACATTATTATCACTTGAAAAGAAACCACAAGCCCATTAGAGTCATACCACATTCTCCCCAACCCTCAGTTCCTGAAGACGAATTATCTGTTTTCTGTATCTATGGATTTCAGATATATCATGTAGTTGGGGTAATATATACATATATTTTTACATCTGGCTTCCTTCTTGTAGCATGATATGTTCAAGGTTCATCCCTATTTTAGCTTGTATCAGAACTTAATTGCCTCTCAGCACTTTATGTATCTCTTTATAATGGATGTTTATTACGTCTTTTGCTTTTTAATCTATTTTAAATTTTTATTCTTTTTTATTTTCCTTTGCTGAATTGTAGACCACTTTTACTTTTTGGTGGGGTTTTTTTTGTTGTTGTTGTTGTTTTGTTTTTTGTTTTTTGGTTTTTTTTGAGACCAGTCTTGCTGTGTAGCCCAAGCTGGCCTCAGATTTCTAGCAGTCTTACTGCCTCAGCCTCCTAAGTGCTGGGATTACAGTTGTGTGCCACTGAGCCTGGGTTTGAGTTCATTTTCATGTATGTTGTAAGGTATGAATCCAGTGTCATTCTATTTCTGCACATGAGCATCCAGTTGTTTGGACATCATTTGTTGAAAAGATTCTTCTTTCACCATGAATTGCCCTTGGGAACATCAGTTGAGCATATGTATAAAAGTATCTGGACTCTTAATTCTGTTTCCCTCATATACATTTCTATCCTTATGCCAATAGCACTCTAGCTTGATTACCATTGCTTTGTAGTATGTTATAAAATCAGACCATGTGAGGGGCTGGTGAGATGGTTCAGTGGTCTAAAGCACCTACTTAGAACAAGCTTAGCAAAGCACAGGGACCGCGGTTCAATCCCCCAGCACCACATGCCAGCCAGCCCCACCCCCTGGTGGGCTGAGCTGGCCACACACACACACACACATAAATAAAATTTTTAAAAAAAGAAATCAGGGGGCTGGGGAGATGGCTCAGTGGAATAAGCACTTCCCTGGCAAGTGCAAGGGCCTGAGTTCAATCCCCGGTTCCGCAAAAAAAAAAAAAGAAAGAAAAAGAAAAAGAAATCAGACCATGTGTCTCTAACTTTTTTTTTTTCATTTCCAAGATTATTTTGGCTATTCTAGGATCCTTTCATTTCCATATGAATTTTAAGGTCAGCTTGTAAGTTGTGGGGGAAAAAACCCCCTAAAAACAATAATATATCTATGATTGTTATAGGGATTCCACTAAATCTAAAAATCTGTTAGGAAAATGTTAACATTTTAACAGTATTAAATCTTCTAATTCATGAGTATGGAATGCCTTTTGTGTAGGAAGCCCTTCCTGGTCTTTGACTCTGTCCAAGAAGTTTATATTTATAATCCCATGGATAAGTTACTGGAATCACATCAAGTTAATTCCAGTCTACCACTTTCAGTGCAACCCATGATGAGAATAAAGACATGAAGGCATATTTATAGTTATGGGGAGCCAAGGAGTTCTAAGTCCAGCCATGGTGATGGCTATTCAGAAGAAAGGCCTTGACCCAGGGCTGAATCCAGGTTTTATTCAGTCATGAAGGAAGAGTAGCTTAAGGATGAATGACTGAAAATTGCAGGAAGTAGGTGAGTACTGTAAGCTGGGCTAGGTAGGCCTGCATTTACCTCTGCGATATGCAGAGAGGATATGCAGAAAAAGTAATTTGCATTATATTATTGAGATAGTAGCTAATGTTTTGGGGTCCAGTGCTTCAGCTCTAATGTGTAATCTCCAGGAAGTCATAGCCTTTACCTCAAGGCTGGATCCCAGACAACAGCATGGAGCATTAGCACTTCATCTTGTCTCTACCTGGCTCATATTAAAGAGCTGCAGGTGTGGGTTATCAGGGAAACATGCAGGCTGTCTTCAAAGACTACCACAAACACCTTGGCTAGACCAATATGCATTGCTTAAAACTAGTTGGAGGGATAAAGAAAGGTCCTAGGCAGCTCTGTATATATCAGTACATGGAAATTAGGCTCAAGCACAGCCAAAATGGAGACAACTGCTTCTTTCAAGGAGAGTTGCCCAGGTGGTCCTCTGCATTTTGTTGCAGTATAACCCAGTCGTAGTTATTGAGTATGGGGCCCAAGGTCCTGCGAGATCAAAAGAAAGAAGCAGTCAGATCTAAAATTGCACAGAGTACAATTCATTGGGGGGCTCACTGATGGAAGAATGGTCCTAGGTGAAGTCAAATCATTTGGGTTCCTAGAGTTTGAATAAGAAAGAGGAGCATGTTTATGGGTTGAAACAAAAGTGACTTCATCTTAACCGGATTGTACAAGGTTCATCTAAAGACAATGTCAGTCAGGTGCATATCTGGAGCCAGGGCCCAGGGTAAACCTTTACATTCCTCTCTGATTGTTTTGTCTATTTATAGTTTGCTGGGTTACAATACAGGAAAAGCTAGCTAAGGTTATTTTGGTGCAATCATAGCAGGTGCAACACAATATGACTACAAACTGCAACTATGCATCTTTGCATTTCTTTTATCTCTCTGTGATATTTTGTAATTTTCAGTATATGTGTTTGTTTGTTTGTTTGTTTGTTTGTTTCTTTTTTTTTTACTTTTAGGGCTGGTCAGATAGTTCAGTGGACTAAAGCACCTGCTTAGGCAGGCTCAGCTACCGGGCTTTGATCCCTGGCCTGCCGTGCCAGCCCCACTCCTGGAGTGCACTGAGATGGTGACTGAGACTGGGTGTGGTGGCATGTGCCTGTAATCCCAGTGCTTGGGAGGCTGAAAACAGGAGGATCACTACGATTCCGATTGGTGTTGTGAGACCCTGTAGACCTTACACTAAAATACATTTTTAAAAGTATATGTCTTGGGCTGGTGAGATGGCTCAGTGGTCTAAAGCACCTACTTAGAACAAGCTTGGCAGAGCGCAGGGACCGCAGTTCAATCCCCCAGCACCACATGCCAGCCAGCCCCAACCCCTGGTGGGCTGAGCTGGC
>NW_004524662.1:8750287-8752402 GCF_000260255.1 Octodon degus | reverse complement strand
TGAGTGGGTACCTGTTAGGTACAGTTTATAATATTGTTCAAGTCTTCTCTTTCCTAATTGATCCTTTGCCTACTTGTGCTAGTCATTATTGAATGGAATATTATAACCCTTAACTATTATTGTTGAATCATCTATTTCTCCCTTCAATTCTTTTTTTAAAATTCTATTTTTATTTTCTGTTTTTATTTTTGTGATGCTGGGGGTTGAATCCTGGGCCTTATACATGCTAGGCAAGCACTCTACCACTGAGCTATGTCTTCATCCCTCTGCTAGTGTATAGATATAGTTGTTCTTTCTGATTTATTGACCCTTTTATCATTATACTATATCACTCTTTGGCCCTAGTAACAATTTTTGTCTTCAAGTCTATTTTGTCTGGTATTAGTATAGTTAACTAACCTCTCAGTTTGGGGCACTGTTTGAGTAGTGTGACTTTTTACTTTTTCTTTCGTACTATTTGTTTTTTGAAGCTAAAGTCTATCTCTAATAAATAACATAGAGTTGGATTGGGGGGAGCACAGTTCTGGGAACCAAACTCAGGGCCTTGCACATGCTAGGTATATACTTTACCACTGAGATACATCCTCAGCCCTGTTGGATCTTTTTTACTCTAAAAATCCCCGCTTTTGATTAAAGTATTTAGCCCATTTACAGTTAATATAATTAGTGATAGTAAAGGTTTTATGTCTGTAATTTTATTATTTGTTTTCTCTGTGTTTTTAAAAAATCTGTTTTGTTCTATTTCTCAATTATCCTTTCTTTTGTTTTATTTTCTGGTTTAGTGCTTTTAATTACTCTTTTTTTTGTTACATGCTTTGAATTTTTTAATGCTTGTTCTATAGATTACAATTAACATCTTAATTTAAAAACAACCAGTTTTTTTTTTTTTTTTTTTTTAAACAGTCTAGTTCAGGGCTGGGAGTATAGCTTAACTGTTAGAAAGTTTTTTTCCAATGTCAATCATGGTGGCACAAACTTATAATTCCAGCACTTGGGAAGCTAAGACAAGAGGATCTCCAAAAATTTAAGACCAGCCTGGACTACATAGTGAGTTTAAGGTCATCCTAAACTACAAAGTGAGATTAGGTCTCAAAAAACAAAACCCAAAAATTGCTAGTATTGCTTTCCTTTCTACTATTATTGACCTGCAAGTTACACCTTTATACTACATTATACACCAATCCACACAGTTTTATGATTATTGCTTTTATGTAGCTCTCTTAAATGACTTACAATAAAAATACATTTATACTGTCTTTTGTATTTTTCTACATATTTACCAGTGCTCTGTATATTAAATAAATACCTATTTAGCTGTTATTCAAAAATTTTAAATACCAAGTTTATATCTGCTGTTTGTTCCAGGTATTTTCCCCCTTTGATAATTTTTATACTGTAATTGTGTAAAGTAATATAGCTTAATGGGAAGACTAATGGGTTTTGATTCAGAAGTCCTAGCATGTACTAATGGCTTTCAGTCCATTGATTGATTTTGTAATCTGGATTAAGCCCTTCAGTTACTATCTGCGCTTCAATTTCCTTGGATTAAATGTGGAGAGAATAGTGTCTGGCAGCGTGTGCCTGCCAGTTTCAAATATAGTACTGTCCTAACTATAAGTCCTATCGAGATCAGAGAAGTTCTGTGTATTCTAGTCTATAAGCTGACATCCAGAGAAAAGCTCAAAGCTTTACAGTAATATCAAGTAGAGTTGAACCATGAACAGAGAAATGTTCAAGAACAAATTTGAAAATATAAAAGCTAGTTAAGATGGTCTGTTGCTATTTGTATTATGCTGTATACAAAGTCATTCATCTCGCAAATTGCTTTCTGGGTACATTTCGGTGAAAACAAATATAAGTAAAAGAATTTACTCATCGAATTAGATCCCTGGTTCCCCCCCCCCCCCGGAAAAAAAGAATCTGCTCATGATTGCTCTCAGTAATATCATAAATATCCATTCCTCTGGTACATTTATTTTATTTTTTTCTTTCTTTCTTTTGTGGTACCAGGGATTGAACTCAGGACCTTGCGCTTGCCAGGCAAGTGCTTATTCTACTGAGCTATCTCCCCGGTCCTGGTACATTTATTTTATTTATTTTTTTCTTTCTTTTGTG
>NW_004524662.1:8749278-8750187 GCF_000260255.1 Octodon degus | reverse complement strand
GCTTGGGAGAAGCTTAGTAGAATAATTGCTTGCCTGGCAAGTGCAAGGGCCTGCGTTCAATCCCCGGTTCCACCAAAAAAGAAAGAAAAAGAAAAGAAAAGAAAAAAGAAATACTCAGTTCTGGGTAACTGCAGTGAAATGGGAACTTGTAGACATCACTGATGAGAATGACCATTTTGGAGAGCAATTTGCTTTTTTTCTCTTTTTAAGACAGGATTTTGCTATACTGTTCAGGCTGGACTTGCACTCACTTTTTGGCCCAGGCTGGTCTCGAAACGATCCTCCTGCCTCAGCCTCTGGAATGCGAGGAGTAGAGGTGTGCGCCACCAAACCTAGCCCTTGGTGAGCAATTTGTATCAAAAGCCTTTAAAATAAATACATAGTGCAAGCACTGTACCACTGATTTAATCATTCACCCACTGGCATTTATTCTCATGAGAAATCGGGGGCATGAACATGGAGTACAAGAGCACTCATCACAGCTTTTTATACAATATTGAAAACTTGACACAACCCAAAGTCATAGAATAAGTAAATGTACGTGTATGTATATATTCCATAGGATACAATACTGAACAACTTAAAATTCAAGTTTTGCTTCTATATTGTTACAAATAGGAAAAGCTCATTAAAAACAGTAAAGCTGGATATGGTGATGAATACCTGTAATCCCAGCACTCTGGGAGGCTGAGGCAAGCAAAGCACAAGTTTAAGCATAACCTGGGCAATTTAGTGACTTAGTAAGAGTCTGTCTCAAACTAAAAAAATAAAATAAAGCTGTGCAGGGTAGAGCACACCTGTAATTCTGCAGGCAGAGGCAGAGGCAGAGGCAGGATAGAGATTGAAGGGTATAGAGGGAAATGGAAAAAAATAGTTAAGATATATTATGTACAGGTACAAATTCCCCAT
>NW_004524662.1:8746148-8748023 GCF_000260255.1 Octodon degus | reverse complement strand
ACAAATAAAAAAACCCAATGTCAACACTTGAAGTTTTGTGAACTTTTTTACATAAAGAAGACTTCTGTTCATTAAAGATGATAGAGTTGTTATCAAAGATTTAGTCAAGATGCACTTGTTAGATAAAATTTACAGTAGGTTATTGATTTGGACTGAGCTCCTACACTAGACCACAATAGATCAAATGAAAATGAAGTCATTCATGTTCAAATTTCATGTCACCAGGCCAGGTTTAGAGGCACACGCCTGGAATCCCAACCCTTGGGAGGCTGTGATTGCTATGAGCTCAAGGCCAGCTTGGGTTACACAGTGAGTCTGAAGCAAGCTAAACTATATAGACAGACCTTGTCTCGACAAAACAAAACAAAAGTTCCATGTCACCAAACTAGAACTAAGATGTTTACCTGACCTTTCTAGAAAGCAGGAGAGGATACACGTCAAAGCCTCAAGCAGGCTAGTTTTAGCTGTAATAAGGCAGTCCCCTCTGCCTTACTTAATTCCTTATAAGAAAATAACTTGATAAAATCTGATGTTAGCTATTCTTTCTTTTGGTATTATGCTGTTCCTTTGTTCCTATTCATGCTAATGTATAAAAATAAACTATTCCAACATGTTTAGTATAGCAGCCCTCTATTTTTTGTTCAGATGTGACCTAGTTCATGAATTGCAAATAAAAGACAATTAGGTTAATTAAATATGTTGAAATTCTGTCTTAGTAATAAAAAAAATAGGAGAGAGGTAGGAGAGTCTTTGTTGTGTTGCATGTCACCTTGTCTATTCTGTAGGCTATACAAAGGATGCCTAGGTGCTAATTCACACCCAAGGTTTTTCCGATCTCTAGTGAGAAGGAGGAATAAGAGTCACAATTGTCATCTTTTGGAAGGCATTTTGCTAAAGCCGAGTTATGTAAAGCAAGACACAGAAGTCCAAATGTCAAGGCCTACTTGAGAAAAAAGTTGAGATAAGCCATAGGAAAGGTTAATCAAAGGGAAAGTATCAGTACAGTGTTGGAAGAGTGAAGACACTGCCAGGGAACGAAGGCCTGCTGATAAGGGGCTGGGGAGATGGCTCAATAGAGTAAGTGCTTGCCTGGCAAACACAAGGGCCTGAGTTCAATCCTTGCTTCCACAAAAAATAAAAAATAAAAAATAAATTGAGAAATAGCAATGAGACAGTTTCAAAACCAATTAGTAGGACAGCTTCAATAATTAATACATTGCACATGGTTGTCTTCACAGTGGTTATTCATAGTACAAGATGCAGACATGATATCCTGTCCGAACACTATTAGTACAAATCTTTCTTCTTAAGACAAAGTAGTTGTATATCTATCCTATTTTGTATATACAGATACAAAAGCTACTTATTTTAAAAGTATGTGTGTGTGTGTGTGTGTGTGTGCGTGTGTGCGTGCGTGCGTGTATGTGTGTATATCATTAATGCTAATTTGTCTATGTGGAGCTCCAGCCCTCACTTTAAGTCCTGATTCTGCCACTTAAAATCTGTGTTTGTGGGCTGGGGTCTAGGTCAGTGGTAGAGCATTGGTTTAGATGCATGAGGTCTCAGGTTCAACCCTGAGCACCGAAACAACAACAATAAAACTCTGTTTTGATTGTCAGTTAATCCTGCTCAACCTATCTCCTTATTTAGTAAATGGGAACAAGTGGGCATAGTTATTAATAGCATAGTTGTAAGCATAAGAAACTTTCTGTAAATTATCAAATAAAATATATATGTGTTGTAATTTTAGACAAATAGTGCATTTTTCATATCAATCTTTATAATGATTATGTATGTTGAAATGCAACTGAGGGCTTAAATTATCTCTGGAGATAACCTCCTAGGACCCATGGCCATTGCAATGATTTGTTTTTT
>NW_004524662.1:8738108-8746048 GCF_000260255.1 Octodon degus | reverse complement strand
CCCCAGCACCACATGCCAGCCAGCCCCGCCCCCTGGTGGGCTGAGCTGGCTACACACACACACACACACACACACACACACACACACACAAATAAATAAAGTTTAAAAAAATAAAAATAAAAATACAGCTGTAATCCACCTAGGGATGAGAAATAGCTGATTCTCCAGAGTAGATTTATTTTATTTTTATTTTTATTTTTTGGCACAACCAGGGATTGAACTCAGACTCTTGTGCTTTCCAGGCAAGCTCTTATTCTACTGACCCATCTCCCCGGCCTCTAGAGTAGATTTAATATGTTACCTTACTCTCCATTTTTCTGGGACCAAGGTCAGCACTTCTGTAAGCTTTTTACAGGTAGAAAAATACTCATCTTTGCCTTGGAAATGATTTTAACAAGTCAGATAGTAGTTTTTAAGGAATAGAACCACTATTATTTAGAATATGCATCCTAAAGAGGCTTGCTGTGAGTTTAAGGCCAGCCTAGGGTACAAAGTGAATTCAAAGCTGGGCTAAACTACATAGCAAACCCTTTCTTAAAGAAAGAGAAAGAAAGGAAGGAAGGAGATAGAAACAAAAAAGAAAAAGAAAATAGATTATGCATCCTAGTGATCTATAAAAACTGTTCAGTCCATTTTCATTTGCTCCATTTACAACAAAACAAAACAAAACAAAGAAATGGGTGTGGTGGCACGAATCTCTAATCCCAACAGTGGGAGGTTGAGGCAGTAAAACTTTAAATTCAAGCCCATCCTGGGCAACTTTGTCTAAAATAAAGACAGGACTAGGAATAGCACATGTCTGTAATCCCAGCACTGGGGAGGCTAAGGCAGGGTTGTCATGAGTTTGAGGTCAGCCTGAACTACATAGTGAGTTTAATGCCAGCCTGAACTGCACCTTAAGACTGTTTCTCAACCAAAAAAGAGAGTAGGGCTCTTTTCAGTGTAAAGGCCAAGGGTTAACTCCCTAGTAGCCCCCCACACATACGAAACTGGTAAAATGAAGTTCAGAATGTTTCTTGTACACTTTAAGAGCTAAAGGTGAAGTTCTCTATCATACACATATGAAGATTACATTTTAGCAAGAAACCAGTTTTTCCAACAATAACAAGTAGTTGATTATTTATTGTTCAGAAGATAAGGTTTTCTTTTTCTTTTTTGCTCCAAATGCCTTCAGGGCATGATTGGCTGGCTTGAGTTGTGGGGATCAAATCACAGCAACCTGAGCCTGACTGCTTTGTTGAAGCAGCCACTTAAAGAACTGAGTTAAAGGGGCCAGGGAGCTGGCTCAGTGGAATAAGTGCTTCCCTGGCAAGCGCAAGGGCCTGAGTTTGATCCCTGTTTCCGCAAAAAAACCCCAAAAAACTGAGTTAATGAGGCAGGCCCCCAGAAGATAAGTTTTTTTTAACTTTTTATTCTGTTGATATATTTCACATGTACATAATGATAACATTCATCATAGGGTATGTGTGTGTGTGTGTGTGTGTGTATATATATTTTTTTTTGGGGGGGGGCTGGCTCAGAAATGCCTTCAGGGCAGGTGTAGGGAATTGAACCACAACATCCTGATTGCTTTGTTTAAGCAGTCACGTAAACTGAGCTAGTGGGCAGGCCGCCTGTACCTGTATGTATTTTGCTATTTTTTTTTTTTCTCCATTCCTCTCCCTTTCCTTCAACTCCTTTTCCCCTCTTTACAAGTTTTGTTTCCACTTTTCCTTCTATTATTGTATGTATTTAGTGCAGGGTCTACAGAGTCTGACTACACAGATTGAATTTGTAGTGGTTCTCCTGTTTTCAGCCTCCCAAGAACTGGGATTACAGGCACGCACCACAATGCCCAGTCTGTCACTGTCCCAGCATGCCATGGGGGCAGGGCCAGCATGGCAGGCTGGTGATTGAACCTCTGGCCCCTGCAGCCTTTGTGTCTGCATAAACGGACACCTTAATCCTCTGAGTTATCAGGCTGGCCCTCCTATCATTTGTTTCCTCGTTCCAGAAGGTAGGTTTTGGCCTTTTGCTCCTGTTTAAATTAGAAATACCCTCAACTCAGTTGTTATTGATTAATAAGGTTCTAACCACTAAAATTCCTGACTATTAATAAGCAAGTTGGATAGATGACCTAGTAAGTATGTGACGAGTATGACTCAAATTTTCTGTGCCCTGATACTCGTTCTAAGGAATGCTCTTTGTCCTGCTCAGTCTTGAGGTAAAGCAACTAGAGTGGCTGTACTATAAACTTCATAACCATTGCATTATTCTCCATATGAGGGCTTGCCTACTGTGAGCAAGACCCTGGGTTCAATCACCAACACTGCAAAAAACAAACAAAACAATATAATTCTATCCTATGAATGGGAGCCAACCTTTGCTTTATCCTTCCAGCTATTTAAAAAGATTCTTAGAAAAAAATATTCATAGGGCTTGTCATATAACTCAGCAACACAGCACCTTCCTGGCAAGCACAAGGTCTTGAGTTCAATTTCTGGTACAAAAAAATGAAAATAAATACTTAAAAATATTCTTTGTAAGTTGGGGTTGTAGAGCAGTGCTAGATTATTTGCCTGTCATCCTTGAGGACCTGGGTTTGATAACAGGCATTGAAGAAATTAATAAATAAATGAAAAATAAATCCTTTGTAGCAAATAAAAATGAAACATTTTGCTTGTTTCACACTAAACAAGGTTTAGACAGAAAGTCTGACTTGTTTACTTTTTCTTAAATGTATTTGGTATAGGGTCTCACTACACAGCTCAGACTCGTAGTGATCCTCCTGTTTTCAGCCTCCTCAAGCTGGGATTATAGGAGTGCATCACCACTCAGGTCTGGCCTTGACTTGTTTTCTTTAACAACTCCTGTCCTTTCAGTAGTAGTCTGGAATCATTAATAAACAAACTTTGCATGAAGCTTTTATATTCATGTTATTATACCATCAGACTTAAAGATCTGAATGAGAAAATAGTTATTTCTAAAACATGCAGTAAGGGTTTTTCCACTTATGTTCCTCCTAGGTTGGGCATAGCTGATATAGGACTTTTTTTTTTTTTCTTTTTTTTTTTTTGAACTACTGGGGATTGAACCTAGGGTCTTTCTTTAAATTTTATTGAGAAAGAAATAGCAGTGAGACAGTTTCAAAACAGGTTAGTGGGACAGTTACACTGCTTTTTTTTTTTTTTTTGGCCGAACCAGGGATTGAACTCAGTCCCTTGCGCTTGCCAGGGAAGCACTTATTGCACTGAGCCATCTCCCCGGCCCCTTACATTGCATATTGTTGTGAACCCAGGGTCTTGAATGTGCTAATAAGCAAATATTCTGCCACTGAGCTACATCCTCAACACTTTTTATTGAGACAAGGTCTCACTGAATTGCCCAGGCTGGACTTGGACTTCTGCCTCAGCCTCCTATAATAGCTGGATTATAGGTGCAGGCTACTATATGCAGCAGCTGCAGGGTTTTTTCACTTTGCTTTGTGTTAAGGCAGCTCCGGGTCTCACGAAACAACTCATAGTACCTACTTTTCATAAAATTGTCACCAATGAAATGTATTCTAAGCTGTAATCCTGGTGAAATTACAGCAGAATTTTTATGATAGGACAATTGCTTTTCCCCGTCTGACCTATTTTAGTCACTGAAAAAGATGTCCTTGCTTTAACCCGATTTACTTGTTATTAATGGATTAAAAGAAACATTAGCTTGCTCTAGTTCTTAAATTTTAAATCTTAAATTAAGTGCACTTAAAGTTACAACCTGTAAATTCAGCTTTTCATTTCTTTCATAAATAATGCAGAAGGGGTTAAAAGCCTGTAACCTCATCTGCCGCCTCTTGCTCTTCATAGGTCTTCCTTTCTCCTCCACCCTTCTCAGTGTTACCCAATAATATTAGGGTGCCAGGAACATAATGTCAAAGTCTTTCAAAGGCAGTGGGTGATGTTTACACGCCTAAGCTGCTGGCACTCACATGCTGACTGGAGTCAAATGTAAACCACGGCATTTGTCATTCCTAGTCAAACATATTGTGCAACGGATAGCCATGGGCACTGTGTGAAAGGTTGCCTGAAAAGCCCCCGGGCTTTAGGATTAGTCAGCTCCTGGCTGTGAGGTGTGTGCAGCCCAGATACTGGAGGTTGTGGGTGATGGAAAGGCAGGCTGGCCAATGACAGGAGCCAAAAGGGGAGGCGCCTTCTTGGCAAGCACTGAGTCTGACTAAGCACCAGGCATCTGATCTCTCTGGTGCAGGGACAGAAACTGTGGACAAACATTTTCTGACTTTTTCTGGTTTCCTATGAAAACTTTCTTCTGTATAACACTTTAGAAGCTCGTGAGGTTCTGCCCATGTTAATTTGTAGAGGAACCAAAATATACTATCTGAAAAATCTTTTTTCTTTTGGTAATAAAAGTTTTAATTACTAAAACCAACAGCCATACTATACAAGAGTAGAAAACAAAAACATAACCCCTTCTCGTAAAAAACAACTATATTATCAGAACATACATTCTTATTCTTTGTACTTTTTTGCATGGTTGTACATATATATATATATATATATATATATATATATATATATATATATTTGGTACAGGGTCTCACTATGCAGCTCGGACTCATAGTGACATAGTGATCCCCCTGTTTTCAGCCTTTACAGCGCTGGGATTACAGGCATATGCCACCACACACCCAGTCTTGGTGGCCGGCTCAGTGCGTCCTGGGGGCAGGGCTGGTATGGCATGTGGTGTGGGAGATTGAACCCTGGTCCCTGGGCTTACTTAAGCAGGCACTTATTCCACTGAGCTATCTCGCAGGCCCGTACCTAACCATATGTTAAATGACTAAATAATATTCCATTAAGCATGTGTTTGAACTAATATTCATTTCAATTAATTGATTATTTTTTGCAGTGCTGAGGATCAAAGCCAGGGCCTTATACATACTAGACAAGTGCTCTACCACACCCTCAGCCATTAATGTTCATTCTAATTATTGCAACAAATAGTCTATTTGTATTTTATGTTGTTATTAATAATATCGCTAATGTAAACATAACTTAAAATATATCTGCTTTTAGAAGTTTTTAAATTTCAAGTGATCTATATCAAATATAAAACTTACATACCACATCTATAAACAGCTTTTAAAAAGAAAAATAATAAAACAATTCAGAATCTAGGGTTTTTTTTTTTTTGTTTGTTTGTTTTTTGTCTTTTTTGAGACAGGGTCTATGCAGTTCAGGCTACTCATGTTCTAGCCCAGTCTGGTCTTGAATTTGTAATGATCCTCCTGCTTCAGCCTCCCCAGTGCTGGGATTACAGGTGTGAGTCACTATGCCTGCTAGTTTTTTTGTTTTTGTTTATTTGTTTTTGGTTTTGAGACAAGATCTCACTGTGTAGTGAAGGCTGGCTTTGAATTCACTATGTAGCCCCAGGCTAGCCTTGAACTTACAGCAGTCCTTCTTGGTTTTTTGTTTGTTTTTGAGACAGGGTCTCACTGTGTAGCACAGGCTGGCCTTGAACTCCCTTGTATAGCCCATGCTAGCCTCAACTCACAGCAATCCTCCTACCTCAGCGTCCCAACTACTGGACTTAAGGTGTTCACCACCATTCTTGGTTCCAAGTATTTATCTCTCATTTAAGAAATAAAGCATTGCTTATAATTTAGAAGATTCCTGATTGTTTCTCTCTGGTAACATCTTTCTTCTTCCATGAGAATAACTACCAGTCTAAATGTTTTGGGGGGGGGGTTGCATAATTTTTCTGTATTTTAGATTTTTCCATAGGATAAGTTCTTTCTAGAAGTATTTGAGCTGTGTGTGTGTGTGTGTGTGTGTGTGTGTGTGTGTGTGGAAGAGAGAGAGAGAGAGAGAGAGAGAGAGAGAGAGAGAGAGAGAGAATTTGATAGTTAAGATAGGTGGATTGCATGTTTATCAAGCTAGTCACTGATGTTTGTTTGTAGCAAACATGTGCTTACATTTCTACTTTAGAAATGATCAGGTTTGGCCTGTTTGAGCCAGAGAAACACTGACCTCCTGAGGAAGTATGCTCTGTGACAGTTTTTTTGCAACATGAGGATTAGGAATTGGGGCCAGAGAACTTCTTCTACCCTGGAGGAGGATCAAATTTTGGTTTATCTGTGAAAGGATTATCCTTTTCTTCTCTGTCCTCTCTCCATTCTGCACTTACTTGGTTTTTAGTTTATTGTTTGAATGCTGTTTTAATCACTTATTCACTTAAAAACTGGCCGCTCTAGGGCTGAGAACATGCATAAGTCATTGTAGAATGCTTGCCCAGTGTGCATGAGGCCCTAAGGTTTGTTTTTTCCTTTCTATTGTATGGTACAGGCTGGCCTTGAGCTCACTTAGCCTAGCCTGGTCTTGAGCTCTCTGCTTCAGCCTCTCAGGGCTGGCATTGTACACACGTGCCACCACCCTGCCCAGTTCTTTACCACATTACTACTTTAAAATGTTATTGTCAGGGAAAGAAGTCACTTTCTCAGAGTGGGGTCTAAGAGGACCTTAATTATTTGTGTCCAATTCATGGTAGATTTTCCTTTACTATCAGCCAAGATAAAATAGATACAAACAAGATGGATGCAAGTGAAGGCATTTGGTCTGATACAAAGACTAGTGTTCACTGAGCTTTTGTTGAGCATAATCTCTTTTCCATTTTAAGTAGGGCGTTTGTCTGTGATCTTGATACAGTATTTGAGATTGTTTTGCATGTGGCCATTGGCCTGCACTGCACTGGTTGGTTACACAATAAACATCTTTGAGGCAAGAATCACCAAGCTTAGAGGCACTTTTATCAAGAAGAGAAGTGGGAAAAATTCATGGTTAAGAAGAAAAGCTAGAAGACAAAGATGGGAGAAATCATATAAAAGTAGGAGTAGCCAAAAGGAGTCCAAAAGGAAGCAAACTGACAGATGTGGCAGTTACTCAAATTTACCCTTCATTTATGTAGGCCGGGAGGGTACTAAGTAAAATGGCCCTTCTGAAAATGACTCTGAGGCTCTACTTAATGTGTACCTGTGGCCTGGCACAGTGAAGGAATGCTCTGTAGCTGACAATCAACTGATCTGTGGAAATAATCATTACTAAAATAGCTATTGCTGAAATTAAATAGTATTTGGCAAAATTTCATCTATCTCACTTTTCTACCTCAACTGTCAGAAAATTGCCATGTTAAAGAATCTAGCAGTAGTAATTAACGATAGAACATACTTTAACAGGGAATATGAGCTGAGCACCATGGTGTATGTGTGTGATCCCTGTAGCTCAGGAGGCTGAGACTTGAGGGTGGAAAATCTGAGGCCAACCTGAATAATTTAGTAAGACTATGCCTCAAAACAAAACAAAAAATAAAAAATAAAAAAGCCTGGAGATGGACCTCAGTGATAGAGCACCCCCCAAGGTTTAATCCTCAGAACTAAAAATAATAATAGTGGTAATAATAATTATGCTTTCTTAAAATTTGAACATAATATATAACCCAGAAAAAATGAAGTAGAGATAAACTGATTTGTAAAACATCAAATACATTGCAAATATATTAATAACATCCTACTGTAGGGACAAGAATAACAATAATACCATAAGGACTAAGAACCAAATAATAAATCATGTGTGTATTTTGCATTTTATGGAGGCTGTTGAAATAACTTTTAATACCAAAATTGCGGAGTCCTGTGAAATAGCTCAGCAGACTAAAGCACCTGCTTAGGCAAGTGTAGGCAAGCTTAGGCAAGTGCAGGGACCACAGTTCCATCCCCAATACAGTATGCCTTACCAGCCCCACCGCCAGGGTGTGCTGAGCTGGTGACGGAGTCCAGGCATGGTGGCACACACGCCTGTAATCCCTGTGCTGGGGAGGCTGAAAACAGGAGGATCACTATGAGTCCGAGCTGCATAGTGAGACCTGCAACAACCAAAATACATTGAAGAAAAAAAAATGTGTAT
>NW_004524662.1:8727790-8728658 GCF_000260255.1 Octodon degus | reverse complement strand
GCCAGCGGGAGAGGTGTGAGGTTCGAACTCCAGCAACCTGAGGCTGACAGCTTTGTGGAAGCAGCCACTTAAAGGCCTGAGCTAGGGCCAGGCCCCCTGGGTCACAGTTTTGAGGCCAGCTAGACAACTTAATGAGACTTTGTCTCAAAAAAAAAAAGAAAAATGGGTGGAAATATAGCTTAGTGGTAGAATGCTTGCCTAGCGTGCAGGAAGCTCTGAGTTCAATTCCTAGTACTGGAGAGAAAGAAACTCCTTAACATACAAACTTGCATTTCTAGCACATAAGTAGTTCAGCACAAAACTCACTTTGACAACTTTTAGACCCCTCAGGGACTCCCTGCAAAAATGACTTGATGGTAGAAGTTTGTTGAACAGACTTAACCACATTTTCAAAGTTCAAGAACAGCGTTTTCGATTGCAGATGTGTGAAGATTCTGCTGGTACTTGAAACTACTATCAATAGATGCAGCTCCTTCTTCAGTCTTCTCTCAAACCAGGCTATAAATGTGAAATTCAGTCCATTTTCCACTTTCCAGTGGTAAACATTACTCAAACCCAATCCCCAATTCTTCTCCTATTCAATCTCTCTCTAATTTCTTAGTTCAGTTCCTAAGTTTGAACAATTACAGTTTTAAAACTGGTCTTCCTCTCTCAAGGCTTGATTTCTAACTTTTTCCTTAAAGGAGCATGCTTTACTCACTCTTATATTTGTAATATCTAAATAGGCTTTCAATAAATGTTTGCCGTCAGAGATGATGGTGGACACGTGTAATCCCAGCACAGGGGAGGCTGAGGCAGGAGGATCCCTGTGAGTTCAAGGCCAGCATGGGATAAATAGTGACTTCATTTTTTTTTTTTTTTTTTTTTT
>NW_004524662.1:8724245-8725499 GCF_000260255.1 Octodon degus | reverse complement strand
AATATCTTTGTAAACTGGGCATGGGAGCTCATGAGAGGCTGAGGTCGGAGGATCTAGTTCGAGCCAAGCCTGGGCAATTTAGCAATTTAGCTAGACCTCTGCTTCAAATAAACAATAAACGTGCTGAGGCCAGACCTGATGGCTCATGCCTGAAACCCAGCACTTGGGAGACTGAGGCAGGAGGTTTGCCATGAGTTTGAAGCCTGCTTGAGTTACATGGTGAACTCAAGGCCAGCCTGAACTACATAGAAAAACCCAGCCTCAAAAAAAAAAAAAAAAAAAGCCATTGCCTGTTTTAATAGTTGCCGTTGCTGCCCTTCTGCTTCTCTCCCAGGGAGAGAGAGACACAGGTGGCCGTGCCCAGCCACAGCCACAGCACAGCCGCCGGGGCAGCTCAGAGCAGCCAGACACAAAGAAAGCAAACCCAGGAAGAAACTAACAACCCCAAGAAGAAGGAGAGTAAAGTCAGCACGAGCAAAAACTCCTAGCTCCTCTCACCAGTGCCAAGAGGATTCAGAAGGAGACCCTCCGCCTAACTGCAATGCTGCTCCTAACTGTGACAACATCTTGAGTGAGATCCACCACTCTAGGACCCCCAGGATCTAGGTTTGAAAGAGGTGTATTCTTTCTGGATATTACTTTTACTCCAGAATATCCCTTCAAAGCTCCAAAGGTTACATTTTGGACAAGATTCTGTCACTGTAATATTAACAGTCAAGTAGTTACTTGCTTGGCTATATGAAAGGGTGATTGGAGCCCAGCACTAACTCTTTCTAAAGTTCTTTCTTTTTGCTCACTTCTTGCAGACTGTAATCCTGCTCACCTTTTGGTGGGAAGTATTGCCACTCGGTATATGACCAACAGAACAGAACATGACAGGATGGCGGGATAGTGGACCAAGAGATACGCTACACAAATTGAATTGAGTTTTCTCAATTCTTACATTATTTGTCACAGAAGAGAGCTGCTTTCTATAACAGATATTATTCAGTCTTATTTCCTAAGATTTTGTTGTAACTTAAGGTATCTTGCTACAGTAGACAAAATTGGTATCAGCACCTTTCAAAAGTCATTAGTTCTACGATATTGGCTGAAATATAGTACAGAAAAGAATGTACACTTAGGCATTTGAATTCTATTGCTTATAGTATGTAATTTTTCAACAGCTTAATTTGTACAAATTACACACATAGCTGTTTATGTAAAGTCATTGTAAGATGGCATACTTTTTTGTTTTAAAAATTGGAATTTGTT
>NW_004524662.1:8714031-8717141 GCF_000260255.1 Octodon degus | reverse complement strand
TTTTTTTGCCAGCTCAGTCCACTCTGGGGGCCAGGCTGGCATGACATGTGGTGCTGGGGATCAAACTGCAGTCCCTGCACTTTGCCTAAGTTTACCTAAGCAGGCGTTTTAGACTGCTGAGCTATCTCTCCAGCCCCTGGCCAGTTTGAGCTACATAGAAAGACACTGTCTCAAAAACAAATGGCAAAAGAATATACATAATGAAAGTTGAGCATTTGGGAGAGGGGTATGTGGTGAAAGAGAATATAAATAAGCCAGTAAACAAGCAGGCTAAGGATCCAGGAGAGAGTCATGGAAATTAGAAAATGTATTATATTTGGTAAAATAAGAAAGAAATTTAAAAATTGTTATGGGTGCCAAACTGGGTTATTTTTAGAATGTTTGAGTTCTTGAATTTTTCTGATGGAAGGGTCTTGCTATGAGGCCCACACTGGCCTTGGACTTTGGCCTGGAGCAAATGATCCTCCTTGATTAATTGGGGCTTGAGGGAGTTTCCCAAAGAGAAGATGGGGACTTCCACCAAGTAGGTTCCTTTTTTTCCCCTCGTACTTGGATTTGAACTTAGGGCCTTTGCATTGAGCTACATCCCCAATCTTTTTTTTTTTTTTGGATAGTGATGATTGAACTTAGAACCTTGTGCTTGTCCGGCAGGCACTTATGCCACTGAGCTGTATCCCCAGCCCCAATCTTTTTTTGTTTTAAGAGAGAGAGTCTGGCTAAATCAAAAGCTGTCCCAGGCTGGACTACAACCAGGGGTCCTCCTGCCTCAGCTGCACAGATTGTTCCCGACAGTAGGAATGTACTACCACACCAGACTGAGTAGATTCTTGACCCTTGCCATAGAAAAGGAATTTGAATGTGTGTGAGGTGTAGGTAGATCATTAAGCAGAGTTGATAGAAAAGGAGGGTAGAAAAAGGACTCAAGCTTGCACTACTCAGACTCAAGCCAGTTCAGCCTGGCTTGCTCAGAAAAGCAATGAGGCCAGCTTTTATGCTCTAGCCAAGGTGGGCCAGTCTGGTGGGTCATTAACTCAATCATTGTTTCCTAGTTTGGGATGGATTGAGGTCCTGATGACTTGAGGGTAATTAGGTTTCCTGGAGTCAGAGTCCACTGTTCCTTCCTGGGAGGGGGTTGCCTCAGATCTTATCCTGGAGTAAGTGCTCCTGCTTGGGGGAAGTGTTACTCTGCTGGGTACTCTGCTTTTTCTGGGGTGTTGGTGTTTGGAGAAATCTTGGCATTGCCCCAAGAGGCCTGGAACTGGATGTTTCGATAGGTGGCAACTGAGTATTTCTGAAAATCTGAAAGTTTCTTTAGCACTTTAGGAGTCCTCAGGCTTTGAAGGCACAGGAGGTAGATGAGGGAAATTAAGGCTGATAAATTTTGCAATATAGACATTCCACAAGCACTCTTGGTTACAGGCAGAGTTGAGCAGGTATCTGAGAGTTTAAATGTAATAGGGGCGGGGGAGGAGTTGGGTTTCCTTGTCTCCTATCTACCTGTTTTTATTTCTTCTACCCTAACTCAGAGCTGCAGACGTGCACCAACTCACTCAGCTTAATTTTCTTTGAAAAAAGTAAGCAAAGATAGGAATTCCTTCTAAAATAATTTTGGCCATCAGACTGTTACTTTCAGCATGAGACTGAGCTATGTGGAGTCTATACTGATGAGATGGAAAAAACAGGGTTCAGGGAGCCAGGCTTTTGCAAACAGCCAACAACAGAGTGTGAACCCAGCCCTCTCAGCTTCAAAACTTGTTGTTTTGGTGGTGTTGTTTTTATTATAAATGCTGCTTGGCTCAGAAATCAATAATTGAGTTACACATCTACAAATGCCATAAATAAATAAACAAGCCATTGAAGTATACTGTAATAGGAAGTCATGTTCTTTTTGGCAGAACCAGGGATTGAACTCAGGCCTTTGCACTAGTCATGTTCTTAATAGTTGTTCCTTAATTATGAGTTTTCAATAAGAGAATCCTCTTGTTTGAGGCATGGGAGGAAATTGTTCACTGAACCCTTTCCTCACCCAGTTTTTGTAGAGAATAACTTTTACTAATTTGGCTTCAGGGCCTATAGGTCTGGGGTCTATGGATTGATGTCTGTGTTAGTGTGCCGAGTAACTGGAGGAGGGGGTTAGAACTTGGGATTTACCCATCAGACTGACTAAGGGAAAGATGTTGAGGAGAAAAGGCTCCTATTGAAAGAAAAGAAAGTTTCTTTAGGAAAGGCAAATGAGTTTTTAGGAGAACAAATAAATGAAAGTTTGTGGTAATGTTTGTCTATATAACTGTAAGTGGTCTGGCTCCTTCAGGGCCTTGAAATTTCCTCAGCGAATTTATGGTAGCCTTGTTTCTTGAAAGCTGCTGCTTTTAATCAGATAGAGAAGCTTTGAGAAAGCTTTTTTTCCCCTGCCTGTATCTATTGAATTGTGGAGCAAATAATCTTAATGCCGGACTTCTGCATTTTGGAGTAGTGTCTTCTGTGTTTTGTTTTTATTTTTTTGGCAGAACCGGGGATTGAACTCAGGCCCTTGCACTTGCCAGGCAAATGCTTATTCTACTGAGCCCTCTCCCCGTCCCCTAGTAGTGTCTTTTGAACCCCTCACTGCTTTCTGGGTTTCTGTCATGACTCTGACTAGGTCTTATGGTTATTCTCTTTTGTGCTACTCCATAATTTAAAAGAAGTTTGGAGAACTAACAACTTCTCCCCACTGTTAACAAAAAAGAAAGAAACATGTCTAGTAGTGTGATTTAGTCACAAGTTCATGGGATCCCACTCTCATTTTTGGTTTTGTTTCTTGAGACAGGGTCTCTATGTAGCTCAGGGTAGCCTTGAGCTCAAAGCATAACCCAGTCAAGGACAATAACCCAGGCCTATTAACCTATCTACTTCAGAGGCTGAGGCAGGAAGATTGTATGTTCAAGGCCTAATGAAATGCTGTCTCAAAACAAAAAGCACTTGGGATGGCATTCTGTGACCCCTAAATTTAATCCCCACTACTGCCAAAAACAAATTCTAGGGGCTGGTGAGATGGCTCAGTGGTCTAAAGCACCTTTTTGGAACAGGCTTGGCAAAGCACAGGGACAGCGGTTCAATCCCCCAGCACCACA
>NW_004524662.1:8712951-8713831 GCF_000260255.1 Octodon degus | reverse complement strand
ATTGCTATTTGTTTATCAATAAAATTATGGGGAGAAAAAAGCAATAACCAAAACAAGGAATTTCCGACCAATTGTTAACATCAGACTGACAAAATAATTAAAGTTCTGATAAACAAAGTTGGGATAAAGCAAGCCTTTCCATCTTGTTAATCTTGTAATGGAAATTCTAGATACTGTTAGAAAAGAAACATCAGAGGTATATTTAGAAGAATTTATGGATGAATGTAAGTCTTACAGCAGGATAGTTTTCTTAATCCTGTGAGAGTGAACCTATGGCATGCAGGTTGCTGTTTTTCTTTTAAGACAAAATACGTTAATGTCTGAGTTGTTTTTTCTAAAATCTGGTTTAATTGCATTGTTGGCAATGATAAGTAGGTTTGTGGTACGTAGGTTTTGGGTTGCAGTTTGGCCATTTGTGTCTAAAAAGTCCACCATCACTGTTACAAAAGAAAACAAAAAAGAAAAAAAAAAAGGATGAAGTGTATGATTTAAAAATAACTTTGACCATAAAATATGAAAAAGTTTTAAATCAAAATATAATATCCTTGAAACTGTCCTATGAATTTCATTTGAAACTGTCTCATTGCTATTTGTCTCTCAATAAAATTACAGAAAAAAATAAATAAATAAAGGACCATTTTGTTGTGGAAAAAAAAAGAAAGGAAAAATAATATGTATACACAAGAGAGGATAGATAAAAAGCTGCTTTCTCATAGTTTATTGAGAATAAAAGTTTGTACTAATATTGTTTAGACAAGATATCATGTCTACATCTTGTTCTCTGAATAACTACTATGAAGACAACAATATGCAATGTATTAATTATTGTAACTGTCCTACTAACCTGCTTTGAAACTGTCTCACTGCTATTTTATCTTTT
>NW_004524662.1:8704849-8706409 GCF_000260255.1 Octodon degus | reverse complement strand
CACACACACACACACACACACACACACACAAATAAAAAATAAAATAAAATAAAAACCAAATTCTAGACTGGAATTTTCTGGTGTCCTCAAAAGGTAGATCCTAAAAGCCCATGTGACGAGTGGATAATAGCCCAGGGCCAGATCTGAGCCAGAGGCTGGCTCATCACCAGGGTTCAGTGGGGCTGTGTGTGATTTCGTCTGATCCTCTTGTGTGGCTGTGAGGCCCGGCAGGGCAGGGTGAGCCTCTTCTGTTGAGCTTCTCCCTCAGCCCAGCTGCTGTCCTGGAGCTATGAGGCTGCGCTCCCTGGCTGGCTGGGTGCTGCCCTTACCCTCTTGGTGCAGCAGGAACCTGGCTCTAAGCCTGTGTTCACTGGCAGTGGGAAGAAGCAGGGGGGCCCATGGGGAGCCTCTCTGCCTGACACAGCACTTAAATCTGTAGAGATCCCAGGGAGCACCGAGCAACATTAGGGCAAATAATTGTTATCACTGTATAAATAGCATGTGATGAAAAGTTTGTGGACAGAAGAAATTGATGCCTTAGAAATAAGAGATATTTAAAAGGACTCAGATACGGAAAAAGGTCCCCAGGAGTCCACAGTCCTCTTTGTTCTTTATTTAGCAGGATACTTGGGAAACACCAGAGGCACCTTGGGATAGCCCTCCTCTCTAAGAAGCAAGTCCAGAAGAATCTCCTCATGTGCCTTGGCTACCGCGTGAGAAGGGCCCTGAAGACTACACTAAAAGCTGTGTGTGTTGGGATGTGTGCATGGTGGTTCATAACAGCAGGATGGATGCGTTCTCATTTCCTGATGTGAAAATTACACTTATTTACTCAAATACAGACATTAGTAGAGAGCTTTTTGCACTAATGTTTCTCACCAGAGCTTCAGTAGACTGAATAACTAATGAGGATTCAGACATTGCCATAAAAGGCCAAATTCAATTAAATGTTGATCCAACTCTCAGTTCTTCATTTTCAACATGAGGAAGGCTGGTTATTTCCAGAATGATAAATAATATAGTCACTTAAATACTTTAAACTTTGTTTTATTAATTATTATTATTATTATTTTTTTTTTTTTGAGACAGGGTCTCACTGTGTAGCCTGGCCTTAAACTCACAGCAATTCTCCTGCCTCAGTCTCCTGAGTGCTGGAATTACAGGCAAGTGCTACCAAGCCAGACATTTATAGTATTTAAAATGATAAATATTTAAATGGCCATGTAAGGAAACTCAATAAAGAAGAGTATGGGGTGATTTTCTAATCATGAACCTTAGCCACCCTTAGTAGTTTCTTATATATCTTTCTTATGCTTATACTTTGGCTTCAACAAATACCCAAATTCATGTTCAAATAAATGTATACATATACTCTACTTAAAATAATAAATAGGAATATATTATTCACATTCTTCTATAACCTTTATTGCACAATTGTTTTTTTTTAATTAATTTATTTATTTTTACATTGTGTGTGTGTGTGTGTGTGTGTGCGTGTGTGGCCAGCTCAGCCCACCACGGGGTGGGGCGGGCTGGCATGTGGTGCTGGGGGATTGAACC
>NW_004524662.1:8699569-8704504 GCF_000260255.1 Octodon degus | reverse complement strand
AAAAAAAAAAAAGATACATAAATCTAAGTGCTTTAAGTCAAGGTACACTATCAAACTTACTACTTTATACTAAACTTTCAGAATATTTGTAATACTGGAAAGAACCATGAGAGCATATAGTTTTCTTTTTCTCCATCTAGCATATTTCTAAGGAAACTCTAAAAAACAAAAAGCAAAATAACTTAGTAAGATCAAGGTGCTTAGGAAGGGGTGATTCTTTTATTTTGTTTTATTATTATTATTTTTGAGGTACTTGCTAGCTAAATGCTGTACCACTGAACTGCATCCTCCAGCCCCAATAATAATAATATTTTGAGGGGCCGGGGAAATGGCTCAGTGGAATAAGCACTTCCCTGGAAAGTGCAAAGGCCTGAGTTCAATCCCCAGTTCCACCAAAATAATAATAATAATAATAATTTGTTATTCTTTATCTCTAAAAATGGGAAGGGGATAATGATCAACCTGTGGAAATCCCTAATAAAGCATTGCTATTTAATTACTAAGCCTCACACTCCTACGATGAACTGCTGTGACTTCCAAAGGCAGCTGGAGATTTTAGTCAGTTAGAGGAAAAAGAATTTTCTAGGACTTTCAAGTCACATGGGCCCAATTGTCCAGCAGAAAATAATGTTTCATTTTTCCTGGAAAATTTGGAAGCACACTAAAAAATATGTTCCCATTTGGGTGGCAAAGTACAGATCCAGTCTCTTGCATTTTACATTCTGTGGTACCAGAGCTTGGGGTTCTAACGTGTTCGTGGCAGGAATACCACATGCCCGTCCTTCAGCGTGCAGACCATTGTTCCCTCTGTAGTAGACCCTTCTCTCAGCTCCAGTGGGCATGGACGTGAGTGTAGCTTGTTTTCCCTTTTGACAGAATGGTGCCTTAAGTTTGCTTTAGATTTGTCGGGGAACAAAGTAGGGCATGTAAATTAATTTGAATAACTCAAGAACATAACACCTGCTTTCAAAGGCCTCAGATGAAGTGTTGTGGGGTACAGAACCCCTGAGTATCAAGTTTCAGAGATCAGGCTTTTTTGTGTTGTGTGTATGTTACAGGGTCTTGCTAAATCATTAAATTGCCTTCACTGTTTGAACTTACAGTCTCCCTGCCTCAGTCTCCCAGAGTGCTGGGATTATAGGCATGTATCACCAGGCCTGGCTCAGTGTGTGTGTGTGTGTGTGTGTGTGTGTGTGTGTGTGCTGAATTGAACCCTGGGCTTTTCATATACTAGGTGAGTAGCCTACCACAGAGCTATGTATCTCTAGCCTCCTCCCCACTCCCCAAAATCAGGCTTGGATTTGGGGCCTCTTTGGTGTTATCTGACCTCATCAGAAACTCCTTCCATGTAGGATTTGAAGAAGTTAAAATCTCTCCCCACACTTCTTCTGGCTCCAGGAGTTAACAAACTCCAAGTCCAGGGTGCAGGGCCAGTGGACCAGTCTTGGCAATTCTGAGAACCCTGGCTGCCTGCCTCAGTGTGCAAAGCAAATAAACACGTATCTTTCCATTCTGCACAGTCCATTAGTTAACACGGAATGCCCTTCAGCCAAAAGAATTTCAAGTCATGTGCCTGGAGCATTCTTGTGTAGTCTTTCTCTCCCATATTGACCACACATCACCAAAAACACCTTCTGTAGACACTCATGAGACTAGATTTTGGTTATGTGTAAATAGGCATTTTCATTTGGATCAGAGTTCATCTCCAGGTAATTAACTTACAAACTTGTGACTAAAAATCACCTTTGTTAATAGCCTTAGAGTCCACCAAAATTGAGCTCACAAAAAGGGGAGGAAACTATATTTAGTTGGTGGAAATATATGGTATACCTCTGACCGAAATTTAACTGGATTTTACTGTGTGTTTGAACCAGTTTGACTTGATTTTTACTGTAGTTTTAATTGGTCAAGAGCAGGAAGAGACTTTAAATAAGTGTTTCTTAATTTGTTGAGTTAGAGAAGTACTTTGACTTGTTAGTAACCTTAAATAGCTTGTGTTAATTTAGCTCTTTTGACTTTTTCCAAGAGCCTTCTGTTGCTGCTTAATGATTATTTGGGGCTGTGCTTTGGTTCCAGCTGCTGAGGAAAAAAAACAAAAAAACAAAAAACCAAAAAACAAAAAAACAAAAAACAAAAACGAGAAGCCAATTAGGCAAAATTTATTCTATGAGGTGAGACTGAAATAGCAGTGACTTAAGCACAAAGCTAAAAGGAAGTCAGCTACATGGAAAGAGTACAAGCTGATTATGAAGTTTGATTCCAAATTAAATATAAATCTGTGGCAGGCTGTAGCTGTTCAGCCAGGAGCCAGCTGCCAGGCTCCCTTCTTCTGTGCAGTATGGTAAATGGACTCCAGACCTGCAGCTCAGCTGTCTCCCCCTTCACTTAAGACATCCAAGGATCTCTCTCTTGAAAGTCATGGCAACAGGACGACAGCCAGCACTAGGCCTGGCAGTCACTCACTCTGTTGGTCTTGATGTTTTTTTAAGGTCTTTATTAGAAAGCTGATTTCATATGACCGTGTGCTGGAATGGATCTATCTGAGGATGCAGAAAGCCCTACTGCCTGGCCAGTTCTGAGTACAGTATGCACTGGGAAAGGAGCTTTCACTGGGAGGGCAGCCAAGAAGCTAGTCCTTGTCGATGTAGCTTCAAAAGGTCATTGGCTCACTTGCAAGAATGCTGGCACACTCAACATTTGCTACAAATTTCTCCCTTTAGTCAATTGTTTTCGAGTTTGTTTCCCACTGGGACACTGGAGAATGTCTCTTGCCTGAGAATGCCGCTCTCAGCTGATCTCTTTTCCTGGGAGATGTTAGGAATGGGTTCGGACAGTCCCCTGTGAGTCAGAGGTCAGGAGGCGGATGTGTTCCAAGTGCTTTTCCTTCAGCCTGCACCCTCCCTCCTCGTGACTCAGTCCACACCTTCCCAGGCACAGACAGCGCCTGAGAAACTTCAGAGGAGTAAAATCAGCAGTATCAGAACCAGAAAGGATGCCTTCCTGGACACTTAGAAGTTTCCTGGGCTGCAGGGCTTGGGGGCTAAAATTAGGATTCTTAATCCAAATGGAAATAGTTCCCACTGTGCCCAGCTACTCTGCAGAGAAAAAGTAAAGCCCAGGAGCTTTACTTGCCCAAACTAACACAACTGGTGGGTGGTTGGTCTATTATAGATATCTAATTTATGTAAAAATGTTATATGCAGTCAGACAAGGCTAGGCCCTCCAGGGACTCAGGATTAAAGGAAAAAACCCTCCACAGCTGTGGCCAGAGACCTTGTTCCTAGAACTGATTTTTCAGTTTTGAGAGAACATGAATTCAGAGTATCAGACATCTAACAGGTTGGGAGTTGTAGTATTTTCCTTGTATCACACTTGGAGGTTCTGATATCATCCCAGTAACAGGTCTAGGATTCGAATCCAGACCTAGCGGCGTAGCATTTAGTGCTCTTTTATGCGGAACTTTTATTCTCACAGTGCACTGTACAAGACAGGTGCTGATGTTTCTGTTGTTGAGTTCAAGGGACATATTTTTCAGATACGACTAATTAGCAATGGATCTTATTTAAGGTAATCATGAACCAATAGTGAGATCAGGTCTCCACTTGTAGACTCTGGAGTGTGAAGAAAGAGGTGGGGAACTCAGTGAGTAATGACAGAGGCAGTTGAGCAAACAGAAGCATTGTGCAAAGACAAAGGGACCTACGTGTGCAGACTGACCAGCACTGCAGTGAGGACACATGGTATGGGGTGTAAACACCAGGGAGAGGGAAGTGTTATGTCCTGCCCCTCAAGGGAGCGGTATGTTAGGAAGCACTGTAGTTCTTCTGATGGGGAGGAAAGGCAGCCAGGAGACAGCCCCACCAGCCCTGCTTAGGAATGACCGTGTAATGAAAAATGACACCACCTGATCTTCATGGTCATCTGGTTTTTAAGGCCTTCAGAAGGACCTAACTCCCAGAAGTACTCCTTGTCCTTCTGGATCTGAGATTTGCCCTTTTCATCTTCTTTCAGTTTTGTCCCCTGGATACTGAATTTTCATAAAGTAGCACAAATTGCTAGAACCCTTGCTCTGTTATGCACAGCTCTTTATGCTTGCTTGATTGAACACTGCTGTACTCTCCTCAGTGCTGCAGGCCTCTCACCAGCGAGAGGTACTGCAGTGTTGTGCAGAGGAAACTACATGAGGGCAGTGACTGGTTGAGGATGAAAACTGGAGCTACTACTGCTGGAAACAAGGACCCAGCAACAAAACTTCATCAGAAACAAAACCTCATCAACCCCTTCCGCAGGGCTGTGCTTGCTTCCTTCTTTTTATTTGGGATGGAGCCTAAGGAAGTGGTATTCCTTAAACAAAACAGAAGTGACTAAGGTGTTTTGACACTCATTACAATGGGTGTTACTCCCAAAATAGAAGACAGGTACCTACTCTTCTATGCAGCCACACCTTTTCCTGCTGGTGCCCAAGTGCAGGTTACCAATTCTTCTGACTAATCTCTAAAAATGCAGGTGAACAGAGGCTGAGGTGACCTACTTTGCAAATACCAGATGTGATGCCAATCAGCAAACTGACTGAAGGCCATGGTTATCTTCACAGCCATTCTGTGTTAGCTGAAAGCTACACTGGGAGATGACTTAAGAACTGGACGTGGGGGACAGCCCAGGGGTACAGCGCTTGGCTGGCATATAGGGGACCTGGGGTCAATCCCCAGCATGGCAAAGGGGGAAAAATAGTAAGGGGCATGGGAAATGAGTGCAGGGTAAAAATGCAAATTACCCTGGATATGCTGAACCCCAAGTTTTGATTTTTATTTACTTCTTATTTTATTTTTGTTTTTGAGGAAAGGTCTTGCTGTTTAGCTCAGGCTGGCCTTGAACCCTCCATTCTCTGGCTTTAGCTTTGTGAGTGCTGCGATTACAGATATGCACTGGTACATC
>NW_004524662.1:8692931-8697153 GCF_000260255.1 Octodon degus | reverse complement strand
CTTAAGCAAAAACAAAATGAAAGAGAAACAAAAACCAACAATAAA
This sequence comes from Octodon degus, assembly GCF_000260255.1. Taxonomy (NCBI): domain Eukaryota; kingdom Metazoa; phylum Chordata; class Mammalia; order Rodentia; family Octodontidae; genus Octodon; species Octodon degus. The sequence goes on along the minus strand of NW_004524662.1, from coordinate 8,697,108 downwards.
ACCTGAAGACAGATATTACATGAGTTGGTTTGAAATTGGTAGTCAACTTTATTTATTACTGCTGGGGAGTCAAAACCAAGGCCTCGGTCATGCTAGGTCATGCCTCTTCCCTTTATTGAATTTGTAGTTACCAAGCTGATTAATATGCAACTGCTTTAATCACAAAGAGAAGCTTAAAATAAAACTGACACAAAAAGCTTCTGTTCTATTATTGTTTTAACCATTCATCTTTAATAAACTCCTCCTCATTTTTTTCTCAATTTTGGACCAAAATACTCTTTTTTCACATAAGCTAGAGGGTACATTTCCTCCTTTACTGTATTAGTCAGGAACCTTTTGGTTGCAGTGTAGATAAGTGTAACTGAAAACATATTCAATAAGGAGAGGAAGGGGCCGGGGAGATGGCTCAGTGGAATAAACGCTTCCCTGGCAAGCGCAAGGGCCTGAGTTCAATCCCCGGTTCTGAAAAAAAAAAAAAAAAAAAAAAAGAGAAAAGAGAGAGGGAGACAAAGACAGAAAGAGAAAGTAATCAAATAGTAACAACTGGTGAGGCCAAGAAAAGAATGTATAGATGTATCCTCCCAAAATTCTTACAACTATAGCTCATAATAAGGAGAGGAAAGCCCTGGGACATCTGTACCAGTAAAAAGATTCCTTGATGGCACAAGGCAAGAGCACTTGGTCTGGCTCCAGCACGAACACTGTCACCAGATGGACTCAAACCTGCTGTTAATCCTTAACTTCCTTATCAGCAAGGAAATATTTGGTAATTCTGTGTTATTAAGTAAGGTGATATATTAAAAGGCTACATGGTACTGCCTAACTCAAAATTCATAACCCCATGACTCTGGACGTTATTTTTTCCCCATAACTATTAACATTCATACAGAATCTTTAACTCAAACAATTCAGGTCATCATGTAACTAAATGAGTAATAGAAATCTTTTTTTTAGATTTTATTTATTTACTTAGTACAGGGTCTTGCTACGCAGCTTGGAGTCATAGTGGTCCTCCTGTCTCAGCCTCCCCAGTGGTGGGATTACAGGTGTGCGCCACCATTCCTTGATTAAGTAGCTGGCATGGTGGGGGGGCCAGCATGGCATGCGGTACTGGGGATCGAATCATGTCCTTGTGCTTCTCAGGCAGGTGCTTAAACCACCAAGCTATCTCCCCAAGCCTAGAAGTCTTAACATTAAACCATAAGAAGTGACTGAAACACATAAAACAAAAAAAAATCCGAGTCAAACAAATTATGTCCCAAACAACACAGTCCAGCACTTGCCTTGGCAAAGGAGTGTATCTGAGTGCAGATCCAACCCCGACATACCAGTGTAGTTCAAGAGCTATTAAGCACCTGGCTGATGCTGCAGAGGCAAAGTTACAGAGATAAAGTTTCTCCCTATGAGGATGAACAGTGTAAGAAGACTGAAGATGACATTAAAATGCACTATGCTGGCATACACAAAGTCCCAAGTTCAATCCCCTGTACCCCCCCACACACTAAAAAACCCCCCACAAACTTGGCACTGTGATGTTTTATACATGATTCTCAATACTTAGGGACATTTAGGAAGACAGAATTTATCACTGCAAACAATGCTCCCAAGAAAGGTTCCTCTGAGCAAAAAGGCCAAGTTACAAAGGGATCTTATTTATTTCACAGAATTAACTTTTCTGGAATCTGTTGTCTTTTCTGAGTAAAATGATTTTAAATACAAGAAAGATAAAGAAAATTAGCTTTATTTATATAATTTAGAAAAACTGATTATAGTATTAAATCTTTCAAATGTTTCCATTCTGAACAATTTACAAGAATATATACACACATAATAAAATAGAGTACATTACATTGCTCTTGCGTAAATCAATGTGTCTTCTCAATTCTGAACATGCCTGTTACTTCAGTTTCTAATTTTTAACAGGGAAATGCTTTACATACTGTTTGATTCACAGTATAACACTGAAGTGCAGGAAGAGTCAAGGATCACAAACACAGTTAAAAAATATTTTTAAACAATGACCCTATCATTAGCTTTTTTCTGTATTAAAATATGTTCCCTATTAAAAAAATACTTGTAGTCTTTGATGATCTAAGTTTGCTGTATAAATACGGCATTTATATAAACCCACAGTTGATTAAATACAATATAGATATGATCTATAATAAACTCATCAAAATAAATGTTTGCCATAAATGTTTGTAATAGTGTTAACAGAAAATTCATTTCAGAAATAGTGAAAATGCAAGCTAACCCAAAAGATGGTATAAAGTCCTACTTATGGGCATGAACTCTATGTCAAACTGTAGTGCTACAATTAAATTTTACCATAATATGTTGGATAATTATAATTCAAGCATTCCAATTATTAATCTTGTTGGATAAGCCCAAAGTTTAATAATATTACTGAATAAGGCAGAATCTTCTCTTACTTTGAAAAAATTTTTTGGGGATACCAGGAATAGAGCTCAGGACCCTGCACTTGCCAAGCAGGTGCTGTGCTGCTGAGCTACAGCCTGGGCCTGTGGCTGGTCTTCTATTAGTGACCAGGATACAATCTATGTGCAGATCATTTATACTTGAGTGAAATCTGGATCTGTCAAGAACTAAGTATACGACATGGATATGGGCTGACAGAAGAAATCCATTTTTAAAGTAGCAAATTATTTAGTAAATTTAATTCTTTAGCACATTCTTGAAATTTCTGGCTAAAGTTCTGACAGCTCTATTGCCTAATTAAGTGGAATAAACATTCCAGAAAATGTTAAGTTTGCTGTCAATTTCAAAGTCACAGCTATTTAAAACAATCAACTAGACCTGCAAGTGCACTTGAGTCTAAACTTTCCCTTTGTCCCCAAAGAGAAGGAAATGATCAAGTATTGTATTAAGGTGCTTGCTATTCCAAAAACAAGTAAAATCAGAGGAAATTGGTCTTTAATTGGATGCTTGAATTCTTTCCAGAGTGCTTAGTATACTTTGATGATGGTAACTTGACTTTGACACTTTCCTGATTGCCCTTTATAGCAGCCTCCAGGCGGGCTTTCAGAGCTGGAGAAGAAGCCATTATATTTTTAAAAACTGATGAATACTTAGGCCCAATCTGCATGAGATTTTGCAAAGCAAAGTCATGTAAATTCCTCATTATTGAAGGTGCTGATGCGAGAGCATTCTCATCCAAAAGAAAGGAAATGAGGATAGGCAGGAGACAGGCCACCAGCTGAGAGCCTAGGAAGTAAACAAACAATGCCAGTTCAGCACATAAATGTTTATCATACATACTGTCAAAGCCCTCAAACTGTACATACTTTTTTTTCCCTTAGGAAAGAAGTAGTTCTTTAAATCTCTTCTGCCAAATTAACCCTAAATAAGATAAAAATCTTGGGCTTTCCATAAATGTGAAATACGGATATAAACTAAGTTATGTTTATGTTTATATGTTTTAAAGTTAGCACTGAAATTCTGAGTCTGGAGAGACTGAGTAGTATGGACTCAGTGTGGACACTTACGATGCTGCTCTTCAGCAATGGTAACCAATGCTTCCAAAATTTTTATGCCTTCTCGAAAGATCTGAAGCTCAGTGGCATCTTCAGGTTTTCTTTTGTCTATTTCCTGCAGTTTTTCCACAATAAGAGATGCTAAGGAGTAAATGTATGGGTATGCAATGGCTGGGTTTGGATACTGGAAAATGGAATGTAGAAGCTGATAGGTCTTGAATTGTACCTAGTCAAGAAAGAGACAAAAATAAATAGTATAAAATGTAAAAAAAAAAAAAAAGGCCAAGTGTGGTGGTACACACCTATACTCCTAGCACTTGAAAAGGCTGGGGCAGGAGGCTGGCCTTGAGTTTGAGGCCAGCCTGGGCTATACAGTGAGCTCAAAACCAGCCTGAACTACATAGTGAAAGCTTATTTCAAAAAGATAAAAACAAAACAGAAGGAATATCCTTTATTTAGGGCTGTATTTGAGTAATTATCTCTTTCTGAGAGAAAAATTAGATTCTGTATCTCTGTGAATAAATGTATTTGTGAGCATGAACTACAAATGCATAAAACAGGAAATTAATATAACAAATGAAATAGCCATAAAAGAATGAGATCAATTTGTAGTTACTGTTTTTGAAATAGGGCCCCCTGGGGGGCTGGCAAGTGCAAGGGCCTGAGTTCAATCCCTGGTTCCG
>NW_004524662.1:8682850-8692831 GCF_000260255.1 Octodon degus | reverse complement strand
GTGCCACTAGGCCCAGTCTAAATCACTGGCTCAGTGTGCCCCGGGGGCGGGACCAGCATAGCAGGCCAGGGGATCAAAACCCTGGCCCCTGCACCTGCTTGCAGGCGCTTTAATCTGCTAAGCTAGCTGGCTCTTCAGCCTAAAAAAATTTTTTTATTTTAAGATCTTTTATTTATTTATTTATTTATTTAATTTCATTTATTTTGTGTGTGTGGCCAGCTTAGCCCACCAGGGGGCGGGGCTGGCTGGCATGTGGTGCTGGGGATTGAACTGTGGTCCCTGCGCTTTGCTTAGCTTGTTCTAAGTAGGTGCTTTAGACCACTGAGCCATCTCACCAGCCCCTACAAATTTTTTTTAAATAAACTTTTCAACTTAAGATAGTTTTACAGAAAAGTTGTAAAGATGTTTTCTTATACCACATGCCCAGTGTCCCCTATTATCTTACACTAGTATGGTATACTTGTCACCACTGTTTGAGACAGTATCTCATTATGTATGTCAGACTAGCCCAGAACTCGATAAATTGCCCAGGCTGGCCTTTGAACCTGTGGCAATCCTCCTGCCTCAGCATCCTGTATGCTGGGGTTATAGGTGTGCACCATCATAGTTTGCCACAACTGCTGACTTAGTATGGATACTCTGGTGTTACTAAAGTGCATACTTTTATCAGATTTCCTTAGCTTTTACCTAATGTGTCTTTTCTGTTCCCTGCAGGATTCCATCTAGGGTGCCATATTACGTGTAGTCATCATATCTCCTCAGACATCTCTTGGTGAAGGCAGTTTTTGCTTTCTTGCTTTCTGTGTTTTTGACGATCTTGGCAAGTTTGAAAGGTATTATCAGCTATTCTATAGCTACCCTTTCACTTAGGTTTATCTGATGTTCTTCTGATGATTAGACTGGAGCTACAGATTTTGGGGAAGAAGCCCACAGAGGTAATGTGCCACTCATCACATACCAAGAGCGCTGTTATCAGTCTACTAGTATGACTCTGGTGTTAATCTGCTCACCTAGCTGAGGGAGTGCTTATCACTTCCCCAGTGTATTGTATTGGTTTTTTTGTTGTTTGTTTCATCATTTCGGAGACAGGGGCTCATCGTGTAGTTTAGGCTAGCTTTGAATTTACTATGAATCCCTGGCTGGCCTTGAACTCGTAGCAATCCTCTTGCCTCAGCCTCTCAACTGCTGGGATTATAGGCCTGGGTCACCCCGCCTTCTTTTTTTCATCTGTATTCTTTGGAAGGAATTCAGTAAGTACCCTTAATGCTTAAGGTGTAAGGAGTTAAAATTTACCTCCTTCCTCTTCCTCTTCTTCTTCTTTTTTTGGCAGAACCAGGGGTTGAACTCAGGCCCTTGCGCTTGCCAGGCAAGTGCTTATTCTACTGAGCCATCTCCCCAAAGTTTACCTTCTTGAGGGTGAAATATTTACATAGATTATTTACAGTTCTTCTGCATGACAGAACTTCTCCATTTTCTGCCATGTACTCAATCACTGTTATCAGTTTAGAGTTAGTATATGGCATTTATTTTAGACTTTGTGTTAAAATCTAGTACTCAAGTTATGCTAGCTTTGGCCATTGGGAGCTCTCTCATTTGGCTATGGGGACTATTTGACAAATCTCCATCCTTTGTGTTTGTTTTAGTATCTCTCTACTTTATGGTATTTATTTATTTTTGAACAGGGCCTAAGTCTTTTTTGAGACTTACATTTTTTTAAATCTAATTAGACAGCTTTACACTGACTGACACAACAATCTGAAAAAAGATAAAACTACTGGAGATCGTTAAGGTTCATTACAAAACTGCTGTTAGTTCATCCACTGAAATATGCTTACTCAGCAGAACCACAGCAATCCATACAGTGACCAAGTGACTCTGACCCACTCCTGGCAAACCAGGACTGGGCTCCCTGAGTGCTGGACTGTCTTATACAGAAGTTAAAGTCTTTTTTAAAATTTTCCTTTCTTTAAATATTCGGTGGAAATAATTTTTTTCTTTAAAAAACCTTCAGGCTTATTAAATAATATTTTGTGGACTAATCTGTGTGGTTATATTTAACAGGAAATATTTTCATGTCTGCTGCTTTGAATACTAAAACATTTTAGGCATTTTTAAAAAAAGTAATTTATATTTAAGTTTACTGTAAATTTGCTAACTACTGGGCATGGTAGCACATGTCTATAATCCCAGTGCTTAGAAGGCTGAAGCAGGAGGATCACTCTGAGTTCAGATCAGCCTAGGCTATATACTGAGTTCGAGAACAGCCTGGACTAGGTAGTGAGACTTTGTCTCAAAACACAAAACAAACAAATAAAACCCCCTAAGATTCAACACTGAAAAGGTCACCTAATTTTAAAACGGCAAAGGACTTCAAATAAACATTTGGTTAAAGAAGATTCGTAAGTGGTCAGTAAGTACATGACCATCACGTATCATCAGTTACTGGAGAAGTGCAAATCCACAATCCACTAGGATGGCTGTCATGAAAAGATGTACGTGTTGGAGAAGGTGGAAAAATTAGGACCTTTGCTGATAAGACTTTCACTGGGCAGCTGCTTTGGAAAAGAGTTTTGTTTTTTTTTTAAACAGTTCTCCTGAAGTTGAACAACTATGACTCAGCAATTCTATTCCTAGGTATGAAAGACCTGAAAATACTCACACAAACACTTATACATGCAAATTTATAGTTGCATCATTCATAAAAGCCAAAAGTGGCAACAACGCAAGTGTCCAGCACCTGAAGAATATATAAACAAAATGTGCTATATCTGTAAAGAATCTTACCCAACCATAAAAAGGAATGAAGTACTCATACCTGCAGGAGAGTACTTCTCATTTTCAAGAGAATGAACCTTGAAAACATGCTAGATGACAGAAGGTAGATACAAAAGGCTTCCTACATGGTTTGGCTTCTATGCAATGTCTATTTATATGAAATGCCTACAAACAGGCAAACCCACTCAGACAGAAAAATTATGTGTGCCAGGTGGTAGGAGGGAGGCCTGGGCAATAACTGCTAATGGATATCAGGTTTTCTTTTGGAGTTAAAAAAAATATGCTTGGAGCCGGGGAGATAGCTCAATAGAATAAACGCTTGCCTGGCAAGCACAAGGGCCTGAGTTCAATTCTTGGTTCCACCAAAAAAAAAAAAAAGAAAGAAACAAAGCAAATGTGCTGAGTAGTGGTTGCACAGTCTTGTAGGTATAATGACCACTGAATGAGATCTATTTATCTCAGCTGCTTTCCAGACAGGGCCTCACTGTGCAGTTCAGGCTGGTCTTGAACTCACTATGTAGCCTGGGGTAGCTTTGAACTCATGGTGAATCTTCTGCCTCAGCCTCCTGAGTGCTGGGATTGCAGTTGTGTGCCTTCATGCCCAGCCACAAACAACATATTTTTAATAGAAGCCTTTTGTTGTTTCATTAAAATGTCACAGATCGGTCTTCACAATCCTGGATCTTGTTTCTACTGCTGGCCAACTCTCAAATCTTAATCAGCCTGCTGAATTGTTCTTTTTGCAATGATATACACGCAGTCCCCAAATCTTCTGATACTACAGGTATATTTGTTTAACTATTTCAGCTTGCTGGCCCAAAGCAGTTGAATTTGAAACAAGTTCAGTGTTGTTTCCTTCAAGCATTAACTTATTTTTTTTGCTAAATGAACAGTGTCTGATCCTATCCAAACCCTGCAGATACAGTTTTTTTTTTTGTTTTTTTTTTTTTTATTTTGTGTGTGTGTGGCCAGCTCAGCCCACCAGGGGGCGGGCCTGGCTGGCATGTGGTGCTGGGGGATTGAACCGGGGTCCCTGTGCTCTGCTTAGCTTAGCTTGTTCTAAGTAGGTGCTTTAGACCACTGAGCCATCTCACCAGCTCTGCAGATACAGTTTTAACCCAAGAAATTATAGATTTCAGCAAGAGACCCAGAGTTGGGGATGTAGCTCCAAGGAAGAGTGCTTCCGTAGCGTGAATGACACCGTGGACTCAGTCCCCAGACTGCATAAGCAAAAGAGGAAAACAAGAGAATCATTCTTCTGAGTATCAGACTGATGGGGAAGTGAGATGCGCCCTTGGAGTGGAGCGCCAGCTAACGCCCCTCCGGTAACGCCCTGAAGTGCCTCTCCAGGGTTCCTGCCCAGCTAGATAGTGTGCATGGGAGCCAATTCTGTCTCTCAGCTTTTACTTAGGGCCTTTTCTTTTACTTTCCTGAGTCCTACACTGGTGTGAATGAAGTCCCTTCAGAGGCTTCCTCCAGGACCCTTTAGAGTGACTTAAGAGTGGTGCCAACATTGTTAGATGCCCTGGTCTGCTGAAAACGTCTCATTCTGTCTCTCAGCAGGCTGAATTGAACACTTCAATGGGGTGAGCTCCAGGTGTGGGAATTTGTCATGGATTCAGTTATGTCTCCCAATAATTAAGTTGAAGTCCTAATTGCCAGTACCTCAGAATGTGACCTTATTTGGAAAGAAGGTTGTTGAGATGACATCATATTGCAGTCCATGGGCTTTTATGCCCATCAGACTCAATTTCCTGTGAGAAGCTAACACCAGGTGAGGACCACAACCCAGGCATGGAGAGCTGATGTCTGTGTGAGCAAGGTGCAGAGGCTGCAGTTGCCCTACCACAAACCAAGGCTCACCTGGGAATACCAGAAGCTGGAAGAAGCAAGTCAGGAGTTCTCCTGGGGGTCCTGAAGGGACCACTGCCAGCCTCTTCTTGGACTTCTACACTTCAGTATTATGTGATGATATGTTCGGGGTTTTCTTGTTTGTTTTGTAGGCCAAGTCTCAGGCTGACCTTGAACTCATGGTGATCCTTATGTCTAAGCCTCCTAAGTGCTGGGATGACAGGTGTGGGCAATCCATAGATTTATATCTCAATCTTAAAAAATGAATCAGTTACAAAGAGACTGAGCTGAGCCTAGTGGTGCACATCTGTAATCCCAGCACTCTGGAAGCTGAGGCAGGAAGATTGAAGGTTCAAGCTCAGCCTATGCAATTTAACAAGACACTGTCTCAAAATAAAAATAAAAACTTTGAAAGCTGGGGATGTACCTCAGAGTGAAAGCCCTGGGTTCAATTCCCAGTACTACCAAAAGAAATAAATGAACAAAAATTTTCAGAGACCGGGCTCTATTTGATGCATAGTAGTTACTCAACAAATAAAGTGAACATGGTACACTGAGGGAAAGGTGACTAACAACAGTGGCAGTCAGTTTTACTATGCCAGATTATAAATCTTCATTGCTCAAAAATCGGTGTCAGGGCTGGGGAGATAGCTCAGTGGCCTAAGCACCTGCCTGTCAAGCACAAAGTCGTGAGTTTGATCCTTCATTTAAAAAAAAAAAAAATCAGTCTCAGCCTGTCTTATTTAATAGTACCAATCAAGGGCCCGGGAGATGGTTCAGTGGAATAAGTGCTTCCTTGGCAAGCGCAAGGACCTGAGTTCAATCCCCGGTTCCACACACACACACACACACACACACACACACACACACACAAATAGTACCAATCAAACCCTAAAGCACAAGAGACACTGATTCCTTTTCCTCTGTTCTCCATGACATGGCCGTGTACCCACTCATGTGGCCCTAGGAAAGCCATCATATTATCTGGGTTTCATTCTTCTCATCTACAATATCTCTTTCCTATTTGATATTTTAATAATGAGGATCAAATCTGAAAATATTTGGAACCTCAACTGTACAGAAATACTCTCTCAATCAGGCATGGTGGCTCAGCACACTGGAGGTTGAGACGGGATCACCGTGAGTTCAAGGCCACTCTAGGATACATAATACATTTAAGAACAGCCTGAACTACATAGCAAGAACCTGTCTAAAAAAAAAAGCTGATGGTAAGAATCATGTAGAGATACAGAAGTGCCCCTAACCACAGGGGGTACATTGTAAGGTTTTCCAGCAAAGCTTTAAAGTATAGTTACTATTGAACCTTATATATATTTATGTTTTTCCCTACATAGATGCCTATGATAAAGTTTAACTTATAAACCAGGCACAAAAGACATTACACATAATAATAGTGAGGGGTGGTGGCACACATCTGTGATCCCAGTGCCTGGGAGGCTGAGGCAGGAGGGTCATCACAAATTTGAGGCCATCCTGGGGCTGCATAATGAGTTCCAAGCCAGTCCGAACTACATAGACCCTGTCTCAAAAAACCAAAATAAAACCCCACAATAATATAATAATATACTGTAAAATAGTTATTTGAGGGACTGGGATGTAGTTCTGTGGTGGAAGCCTTGTCTAGTGTGTGCAAAGCCCTAGGTTCAAAACATAAATTATTTCTGGAATATCTACTTAATGTTTTCAGGATGTGGTTGACTAAGCATAACAAACCATGGAAATCAAAACCATGAATGGGAAAAGACTATCATATTAGTTATAAAGTCCAGACTTGGGCTGGGGATATAGCTCAGTGGATATATGCCTGACTAGCAAATGCAAGGTCCTGAGTTTAATCCCTGCTACCAAGAAAAAAAAAAAAATCACATGTTACAGATTATGGATATATTGTTTAATGAATGTTTTTGGAATAAAAAATGTAGATTTTTTATTCCTACCAGGGTCGGGGATTTAGCTCAGTGGCATAGCACCTGCCTAGCAAGCATGAGGTCATGAGTTTGATTCCTGGTCCCCAAAAAGAATTGCATTCTTTGCAATGCTGGGTTTTAATTTAGGAGTTAGGGTACTGTAATGGGTTGGGTGATTCCAAGACATACCCATGTCCAGAACCTGTGAATATAATTGTACTTTGACAAAAGACCTTTGCAGCTTTAACTAACGATCTTAAGATCATCCTGAACTAGTTAAAATGAATCCTAATTCAATGAAAAATATCCTTAGGGAGTCATAAAGAAGAGGCAGATGGAGGAGGCCATATGAAGATGGAGACAGACTGGTACCAGCCAAGGAATACCAGAAGCTAGGTGAGTCTAGGAAGGGGTCTGCCCTAAAGTCTTTGCAGGAGCATAGTCCTTCACTTGAAAAAATAAAATTTAGATCTTTTTGTTTTTTGGGAGAGAGTCTTGCTATGTAGTTCAAACTGTCCTTGAACTCACTGCGTAGCTACGGCTGGCCTTGAACTTGTAGTGATCCTCCTGCCTCAGCCTCCCAAGTGCTGAAATCACAGGTGTGTGCCACCCTGCCTGGCTAAAACCTTGATTGTTTAAAACTACCAAATGTGTGGTAGTTTGTTATGCTAGTTCTATGGAAGTAACAAAGGCATTTTTATTTTTTAATTTTATTTGCAGTGAATGAAATTCTTATCAAACTCGGGGCTTCGTTTGCCAGGCAGGCACTGCACTACTGAGCTAAATCCCTAGCCTCAAAACGCATTATTTTTCCTTTGGTACTGGGAATTGAACTCAACTTACACTTACCAGGGAGGTGCTGTACCCATCCAAAAGGCATTTCTAAATGTCTGTAGAAGACAGAAACCAAGTGTCTGGTACAGTGGCACATGTCTGTGGAATCCCAGCACTTGGGAGGCTAAGTCAGGAGGATCACTGTGAGTTTGTCTCGCCAGCCTGGGCTACATAATGAGATCTTGTTTCAAAAATAAGAAACTAAATGTGATATAATAGGGTAGACAGGTTAACAAGAACAATGGGAACTCCCATTCTTTTAAAATAGAATGAACTGTTCTACTGAGCACATGTTTACCAAGAGACAGGTTTTAAGGTGGTTGTGGAAGTTCCAGTACTTTGCTAAGCATATAAATCAGAGCCGAGCATGTGATCTCAGAACTCTGGGGGCACTGAGGCAGGATTACAAATTCAAGCCAAACCTGGGCAATTTCATGACTTAGAGAAACCCTGTCTCAAAATAATTTTAAAAAGCCTGGAGACAGAGCTTAGTGCAAAGATCCTGGGTTTAATCCCCAGTACCATAATGGGAGACAAGTCAGATAAAAAATAATTTTTTTTGGTTTTTTTTGAGACAGGGTTTCCCCTATGTGGTTCAGGCTGGCCTTGAACTTTTTAGCTCAGGTTGGCCTCAAACTCAAAGCAGTCCTCCTGCCTCAGACTCCTGAGTGCTGGGATTAGACATGTGCCACCACACCTGGCCATTAAGGATATATGCTGAGCTATCTCCCTGGACCTTTAGGAGTCATTTTTATCTTGTAGAGAAATCAAAGTGGTCACACTGTTAATGAAAAGAGAAAGCATCTGCAATGAATACCATAGTGAATGACATAGGAACAATACCGTTGACTGGAGAGTAGGAAGCGCACCCCAACCACTTCCCATTCTATGTTGACTCACCATGGGTCTGCTGGCCACTGAAACAAAAGCATTTCTGTAATTTAGAAAATCTATTTTTAAAAGCCTTTGTGTTTAAACAAAGGCCTAGATAATATGTCTCCTATTTGGCACTACTAGAGAGGAAAGGATGTGGGACTGCAGTCATCCTGGAGTGGAGATCTTAAGTAGAAGGCCCAGAGTTTCCTCAATCAAGAGGAACAATTGACAGAAGGCTATTGGGGTTGGGAGACCTCACTGTTCACCAGAGAGGCTTGGGTTTGGTAGCACAGGGACACTTTTTTCCTGAGGCCATTTGTACTTCCTCCAACAGTAGCACTAACAAAACTCTTGCTGTCGCTGTCATACTTTAAATTGTTAGTTAACAATCATCTCTTCTTCTTGGAATATTTTACAACAGATACTGGTATTGCTGAAAAGTGTGTTTTGTTTTTGTCTATATAAAATTACTGCTTAATTTTTTTTTTGCCTCTAGACATTTTCCCATAAAGAATTAATTTTCAATCTCATTATGCAAAAGTCAATATTAACTTTTTTTTTTTTTTTTTTTGGCAGAACCAGGGATTGAACTCAGGACCTTGCGCTTGCCAGGAAAGCACTTATTCCACTGAGCCATCTCCCTGGCCCCAATATTAACTTTTTGATAGGTAGCAAAAACGTTTTCTTTTTTTAAAAATGAATTTGGTACAAGGTCTTGTTATGCAGCCCACACTTGTAGTGATCCTCTTGTCTCAGCCTCCCCAGCGCTGGGATTACAGGTGTGCACCCCCATGCCCAGTCTTGGTGGTTGGCTTGGCATGTGGTGCCAGGGATTGAACCCTGGTTCTTGTGCTTGCCTAAGCAGGTGCTTAGTCTGCTGAGCTTTTTTTTTTGCCCGAACCAGGGATTGAACTCAGGCCCTAGCACTTGCAAGGCAAGCACTTATTCTACTGAGCTATCTCCCCGGCCCATGCTGAGCTATCTTGCTGGCCTAACATTTTATTTTCTTAAAACATATAGGCTACTTGGAATAGTTACAATTTTTTTTTTTCTTTTAGCTTTTTAAGACAGGGTCTTTCTGTGTAGTTCAGGCTGTCCTTGAATTCACTCTGTGCCCAGCCTGGCTTTGAACTTGGTGCAATACTTCCGTCAGCCTCCTGCTTCAGCCTCCAAGAGCTGGTTTTACAGGTGTGTGCCACCATCCCTAGCTAAGGATAGTCAAAATTCTTTAAAAAAAGAAGTTAAAACAAATTTTCCCCAAGTAGCCTGTGGTATTATTTTAAAACTCTACAATGAAGCAACACAGTGGTATCAAACAATGAAAAATGCAATTAAAGGAAGCTAGCATCATTGAATTTATACAAACTGGGATTATATTTGTGGTTAAGAAGAATTAACAAGTCAACAATGACACAATAACTGGCTAATCACTATCAGCAGGAGTTGAGTAACTGTATTTCTAGAAAATGTGGTAACTTTTTTCCTGGTGGTGGGCATCAAACTCAGGATCTTGTGCTTGCCAGGCAGGTGCTGTTTGTGCGGCTGAGCTATATTCCTGGACCAACTTCTAATAACTTGAGGTTTTATAAGGGTTAGCAAGTTATTTGTAATGGAGAAAGTATACTCAATTGGGGCTGGGGAGATAGCTCAGCAGCATAAATGCCTGTCTGGCAAGTGAAAGGACCTTAGTTTGATCCCCAGTACCACAGAAGAAGAA
>NW_004524662.1:8672657-8679640 GCF_000260255.1 Octodon degus | reverse complement strand
CGTAGTGATCCTCCTGTTTTCAGCCTCCCTAGGATTACATGTGTGCACCACCATGCTACCACCCATAGAATGGAAGAATAAATATCATTATTATCTGGTTTTATTATCACAAGAAGAAGCATTAATGCCAAATGTAAAAATAAAAAATTGTACTTTGATAGTTCTTTTTGGAGCTAGCAAAACTACAAAATTTTGCAAAAGTCTAAATATATTCTTATTACAAAGCCCTCTCTGGCTGGAGAGATGGCTCAATATTATGAATAAGTGCCTGCCAGGCAAGTACAATGTCCTGAGTTCAATCCCCAGTACTGTATTAAGGAAAAAAAAAAAAAGCAATGGGGCCAGGGAGATGGCTCAGTAGAATAAGCGCTGGCCTGGCAAGTGCAAGGGCCTAAGTTCAATCCCTGGTTCTGCAAAAACAAAACAAAACAAAACACCCCAAAAACAAACAAACAAAAAAACCCCAAACCCTGCTCTGCTAAAAGACACTTACCATGGTATTTTTTATCTCAAGAGTAGCTTTAAATTTCTCAATACAGCGATTCTGAAGGCATGGGATGGTCGTTACTTCCGGATTGGTAGACAAAATAAACACTGTGATAGCTGTCAGGAGACTGACTTCATCAAGATCTTCATGTGCTGCATCGACTGAAGAGAATCGATCTATTAGGACAGATCACATTTACAGCTTTGTGTACAAATGTGAAGCTGTCTTTGGTAGTAACAATGTCTTTGTATATGCAACAGATGCAGAGAATAAATACTGATTGACAAGATTTCACTTGACGATAGCCAAAAGGCCGAGAAGCAATTGACAAGACTAAGAACCTGGAAAATGTACATTTTAGATAATTCTATGGCTGAAAGTTAGCAAAGCAGTTATCTTCAAAGGCAAAACCATCAGTAAACACATTCACTAGTTTTGAGATCCTGGGCAGCTAAGTTTTTTTTTTTTTTCAGTTTTCTTATCTGTAAAATGGGAATAATAGTATTTACATTTTCACATTGATTTTGAGTTATGGTCTTTTTTTTTTATTTTTTGGCAGAACTGGGGATTGAACTCATGCCCTTGCACTTGCCATGCAAGTGCTCATTCTACTGAGCCATCTCCCCAGCCCCTGCTTTTGAGTTATGAAGAACAAATGAGTTAATCTATGTGAGACATTTAGGAAAAGGTAAGAGTTGCATTACCTGAAAGCATGCTATGTGATGTATTTAGAACATATGCTACATATAGTGCTTAATATGAATTAGCTAGTGTTCTATTAATAATTATTATCTTTCATTTTGGAGACAAGGTTATTGTATGTTGCTCAAGCTGGCCCTGAATTCCTATAATCTAATGACTCTCTTGCTTCAGCTTCTTGAGTAGATGGGACTACAGGAGTATGCTTTGGTAATTATTTTTTTCTTTACTAAAAGTATTTAGATAATACTTATACCAAGTAAAAATACCTTAGCACTTTTATACATACTTCTTTTTGGAACAGCAGAGAAAACCAGTAGACAAAATAGCTGTAAGACACAAGTGAATGAAGACTTTTGTATTAGAAGTAATCTTATACTGTGTCTCATTTTTCAAAGTCATACTCACTGAATAACTTAAATGAACCTATTCTGAAAAAATGTTACCCAACAAAGAAAAATGTGGCAAGTAGAACTTACTGAATTGTTTATGAGTGAACTGTTACTTATGAAAAATGACACTTATGTATAGTAGCTTTGGTGTTATGGTTTACAACTAAATTGCCTCCCAAAAGTCTCTGGTGTTTTTCTTTTAATGTATTTGGTACAGGGTATACAGGGTTTACAGGGTCTCACTATGTACATCAGACTCATAGTGATTCTCCTGTTTTTAGCTTTCCAAGCACTGGAATTACAGGCATGTGTCACCACGCCCAGTCTCAGCATGCCCCAGGGGCGGGCCGGCATGGCACACTGGGGATCAAACCCCAGCTGCTGTGCTCTGCCTAAGCAGGTACTTTAATCCACTAAGCTATATGGCTGGCCCTGTCTCTGGTGTTTGGAAGGTGAATGAATCATGGGGTGCTGTACTCGTCAGTAGATTCAGTCCTCGGTTGGAAGCTGTTCACTGGAATCCTGATTTGACGGGTATATTCTTGCCCCAGCTCCACCCTTTTGTCTTCTTCCTGGCCACCACTACACGGTTCCTTTCTCATGCTATTACACCATATTATTTTGCTTTGGAGCAGCCAACCAAGGACTGACTGTGGACCAAGACGGACTTTTCCTCCTGAGTTGCAAGCATCAGCCGTTTTGTTTCAGTGAAGGAAAGGCTGACTGGCACAGAAAATTGGTACCCAGAGTGAGATCACTGCTGTGATTGTATCTCATCAGGTGGTTTAGAAGCCTTTTGCTGGAGGAGTCTGGAAAGATTTGGAGATGGGCCAGAGAAGTCATAGAATACAACAGAGTCTGATGGATAATTCTGGTCAAAGGACAGAACCAGAATGCTGATAGAAATGAGGGCAGTAATAGTCAGGCTTAGGAGGGTTTTTTTTTTTTTTTTTTTTTTATTGGAATTTTTTTTCTGAAGGTTCTCAATAGGCAGCTCGGACTCATAGTGATCCTCTGGATTTCTGCCTCCCTAGTTCTGGGATTACAGGCATGCACCACCAAACCTGGACTCCAATGCTGGCTTGGTGCGCCCCGGGGGCAGGGCTGGTGCAGCAGGTGGTACCAGGGATCGAACCCTGGGCCCTGTGCTTATCTAAGTAAGTGTGTAGTCCACTGAGCTATAGCACCGGCCCTCAGGAGGTTTCAGTGACTAGAAGCCATGTGTGTTATTCTCTGGTGAAATTTTGTACCTGTATTGTGCCCATATCCTGAGCTTTGCAAGAGACTGAGATTAAAGGAAGGAGACTATGTGATTTGGTGTAGGAAATTTCAATATAACCCAACATTCAGGCCTTGGTATGCATACTGCTGGCTGCTTTCAGCTAGATTTGTAGTGAGACTAAGGAGCAGCAGAGTTGAGCCAAAAATATATAAAAATAGTTGTGGTACAGTGGGAAAGGAAGGGCCTTAAAATTGGGGTCTATGAAGGTTAAGAGAACATAGTTTTCAAAAAAGACCAGTATTAAAAAAAAGAAGCCAAGTACTCTGAACCAGCACAACAGGAAAGACCCCTTGGAGGCATCTCAGAATTAATCAGACTTCACCTTTCACAGGGATAAGGGTGCAAAATTGTATAGCTTTCCTCTGAAGAGTAAAGTTCCCTACTGGAGAAGGGCCACCTAGGGCAGTATTCTCTGACCTGTCTGGCACAAGGGACCAATTTCATGGAAGACAATTTTTCCATGAACAAAGTATGGGTAGGGAGGTAGTAGTTTTGAAATTAGATTCTTCTAAGAAGCACACAGCCTAGATCCCTCACATGCCTAGATCCCTCACATGTAGTACTGGTGCTCCTATGAGAATCCAATGTAATGCTGATGTAACAGGAGGCAGAGCTTAGGGGGTGATGTGAGTGATGAGGAGTGGCTATAAATACAGGTTAAACTTCATATGCTTGTGGCTATATAGCCCAATTCCCAAGAGGCCATGAACTGATCTGTTCATGGGGCTGGGGACTCCTGGGCCTAGGGAATTAGTTCCTATGATACGATTCACCGTGTTCATCCAGGCATTCAGAGGTCATTACAGCCATGGTTCAAGGGGGGCTGGCTACCACTGGAGCTGGTGGCAGAGCCTGATGTTATACAAATGGTGCTGGTTTTTCAGGCCTGCAGAATGCAAGAGCTGTAAGCCAGGAAGGGCTTATACCCAGATTTTAGAGTACCTGCAAAGCCGTCCTGACAGGGCAGTATGTGAAGCTGTGAGAATGAAGCTGAAGGGGCAGTGGAGATCCTAGGAATTTGGATGCCAGCAACATGGAATATTTGCTGAAGAAAGTCACAGGCTTCAAGCAAAGACACCAAGGGAGAGTCCACGTGAGTTGTAACCAGTAAAACCATAGGGATGGGCTACACTACAAGCCCTTTGGAGGTCATACCTCACTGTCATGCGTCCCAGATGCTAGATATGGAGCTATAGGATTTCATGTTTTCCCTGGTAGGTTTTGGTCTTACTTTGGTTCAGTTCCTTTCTATGCCACTAATTCTTTCTTTTGGAATAGAAATGTTCCTCTTGTGTCAATATGTTAGAAGTATTTAACTTTCTTTTGGGTTTGTACAGAGGCTTGAAGCTAAGAGTTGTTTTTTGTTTTGTTTTTCTTGAGACAGGGTCTTACTACATAGTTCAGCCTAGGCTACCTGAGTTCAAGGAAGGCCTTGAACTCAGGTAGCCTAGCCTGACCTCAAACTCATAGTAATATTCCTGTTTGAACCTCCCAAGTGCTGGGATTACATGTATGCACTATCACACCTGGCATCAAAACTAAGACTTGGCTTTAAATCTCAGAGCAGACTTCTCAAATTTAGCAAGTCGAGTTGTTAAGACTTTTGTCACTCTTAGAGATGGACTAAATGCACATTACACGAGATGGACATAAGCATTTTGGAGATAAAAGGCAGAAGTTACGTTTTAGATCTAGTTTTTTTTTTTTTTCTTTTTTTGCGGAACTGGGGATTGGACTCATGCCCTTGTGCTTGCCAGGGAAGCACTTATTCCACTGAGCCATCTCCCCAGCCCCAACATTTTAGATCTAAAATGACCCCCAAAAGTATTATTTTTGAATTATAAAGTGAGGACTACCATGCCTGATAAATGTCATGTGTTTAGAAGGTGACTAAATGATGGAGATGGAGGCGCTATATTCGCCAGTGACGAGCTCAGTGGCTGAGCACGCTGTTCAGAGGCAGGGCCTTGTTGGGAGTGGGTCACTATGGGCATGGCTCTTCCCTGTTCTCTGCTTCCTGGCCGCAAGGAGACAGGCAGCTTTTCTGCACCAGGCCATTTCTGCCTTGGATCTGGTAGATCATGCTCTGAGCCCACTGCAACTATAGCCTAAGATGGACCTTTCCTCCTCTGAACTGACAGTGCTAGGTGTTTGGCCCAGTGATGAGAAAAGGCTGACTGATGATTTGGTTGTATTTATGTAATAAACACTAAGTGCAAGCCTTCTTTTAGGCACTAAGAATATAATTTATACAGAGTATATGCTATATACAGGGAAGAAAATAAAATGAAACCATAAGAAGCAACCCAGGATAACTGACAATTGTGTGGTGAGAGAAAGTGCCTCTTTCCCCCTTTTTGGTACAGTATTAGCAAACAAACCCAGGGGCACTGCCACTGGGGGACACCCCCTCCCTCCCTGCCCCTTTTCGAGACAGTGTAAGCTGGCCTTGAACTCACTTATATAGTCCATGCTAGTCTCAAACTCACAGTGATCCTCCTGTCTCAGGCTCTCAAATGCTGGGATTACAGGTATGTGCCACCTTGCCCAGCTCCCCCAAACTTTCTTTACTTTTACTTTGATACAAGGTTTTCCTAAGTTGCCTGCACTAGGGTTAAACTTGTACTCTTCCTAGCTTGCTCTCCCACAGTGTTTAAGATTATAGGCCTGTGCTCAGTGGAATCTTGAGGAATATCTGAGCTGACACCTCAGAGAGATATGAGCAATTAAACGAAAACCTATGGATGGGGGCCAGCCAGATAGTTCAGTGGACTAAAGTGCATACTTAGGCAGGCGCAGTAACTGGGGTTCGATCTCTGCCCCTGGGGTATGCTGACAGCAAGTGAGACTGGGCATGGTGGCACGTGCCTATAATCCCAACTCTTGGGAGGTTGAATATAGGAGGATCACTAGGAGTCTGATCTGTGTAGTGAAACTCTGTATACTCTGTCCTAAATACAAAATTAAAAAAAAAAAAAAAAAAAAAAAGGGGGCTGGGGAGATGGCTCAGTGGACTAAGCACTTCCCTAGCAAGCACAAGGGCCTGAGTTCAATCCCAGGTTCTGCCAAAAAAAAGAAAAAAAAAAAGAAAGAAAACCTATGGATGAGTAGAATATATCTTACAAAGACACTTGAGTGTTTTCAAAGTATAATAAATATCTTATTTAAAAAAAATGTCTTATTATAAGTAACATTTAAAGTTAAAATGACAGGTATGTTATAAGCATTAAACATTTAACTCCCACAACAGACAGCACCATCAAACAGGTACTCTGCTTCCTTTTCCACTCTATGGATGAGAAACAGATATTTGGTCATTTTCCAACGCCATGTAATTAGCAAGGCAGACAGTTTGATTCCAGAGAGCAGTTATGTTGCTCCCCACATAGCAAATTTAATTTCAGTTATTTATGGCAACTTAAAACTGTTATACTTAGTTTAGTAAAACTATCTTTTTATTTTTCAGTGGGACAGCTTCTTAGGATTCTTTCCATTTCTTCTAAATTCTTAGATAGATGCAAAGTTCCCTTAGTATCAGTGGTATGGAGTAGCCTCTGTGGTAGGAAACTGAGGCCTCTTGTTGCTTACTAACTGTCTCAGTGAGTCACCCTGGAGATGGATTCTCTGGCTAGAGTCCTGGCCTGTGGCTTAACAGTCATCTCCTGAGACACACTAAGTCACAACCACTTGGCTAAGGTGCCCCTGAACCCCTAATGACAGAAGATAAATGTTTTAAGTCATTAAGTTTTGAGGCATTTGTTATATAGAATATATTTTTCTGTCATGATCAGTTCTTTTAACTTCTCTTAGTAATTGGTCTAAATTCTAAGTCCTACCTCATTCCCTCCAACACAACCAAAAACAAATATCAAAACCCCACAATACAGTACTTTGTGTATGTGAGAAAAGTGGCAAGCTCATTATAACCTTCAACATAAGAACCTATTGCTTGGGAACTTTCCAGAACGTGCTGAGAGGTGGAGGAGCGGCGGCTGCTCGACCTGCACACGACTACCCGCTCCTTCCTGTCTACCCAACCGCGGCCTAGCCCGCTCACCGCCTGTAGAAAATGGTGAAGGAAACGACTTATTACGATGTTTTGGGGGTCAAACCCAATGCTACC
>NW_004524662.1:8658241-8670622 GCF_000260255.1 Octodon degus | reverse complement strand
AAAAAAAAAAAAAAAAAAAAAAAAGAACCTATTGCTTCCTGTGCTTGCTTTGCCTTCCTCTTCCTACTGGCAAAGGTTAATCCTGAATGTGCTATGACAGGGATGCCACTTTCTTTTTCTGGTATTTCCAACTCCACCCCTGTCTTTATACCCATAAGTATGAACTCAGTATCAATTTTATCTTTAAAACATACCATTCCTCAATCCAACACCTTCGTTCCCGTTGTTTTGTTCTCTTCTTCCCAGCAAGAGAAGTCTGTCTGTACCTTTCTCTTTAGATGGCTCTCACTGTTGTTTACTCTGTGTGGCCCACCCCCATCCCTGCTTAACTTCTTCACTGCATTTTACACTGCAGACCATTCCCTTTCTATCAAAAGTTGTATCTGGCTTTTGTGACTGTATTATCTTCTGAATCTCTTCCCATCTTAATTTTGGTCCTCTTCTTGCTCCATGAACTCAAACTGGGTAAAACTGACATTTATAACAGGACAAAGTAGGCAGAATAATGTCTAGTATGTTAGCAGACTTCTAACAACCACTGCAGCATACAACTGGAATGCAAAACCACACAACAGCACTGGGAGCGAGCTCGGCAGGACAGCACTTACCTATGCATAAGGTCCTAGGTTTAATGCTTATACCACACAATAAAACACTATCTAACCAACTTTCACATCACATACACACAGAAGAAAACATAAAATATACTTAATGGCTATGGAACATAATTCTGGCTATCATTTACTGATCTATGCCAATTATTAAAGGAGAAGCTTTGTATATAGTATGCTAATCTAACAATTTCCTATAAGTAATATCCTTGTTAGGAACTGTGGTACCTGTAGCTACTCCAAAGGTTAAGACAGGCAGGTGGTAAGTTTAAGGTTAGCCTGGCAACATAGGAAGACCTGTCTCCAAACAAACCACAAATGAAAGAAAGAAAGAAAGCCAGCCAGCCAGCCAGCCAGCCTGGGGCCGGGGAGATAGCTCAGTAGAATAAGCACTTGCATGGCAAGGACAAGGTCCTGAGTTCAATCCCTGGTACCACAAACCAAAACCAAAAAAAAAAAAAAAAAAAAAAAAAAAAAAAAAAAAACCAAAAAAAAAAAAAAAAAAAAAACAAACAAACAAACCAAAACCAAAACCAAAACCACCCCTAAAAGACCAGTTTGGGCCACAAAAAATAATATCCCTATTTATTTATTTAGGTCTTTTTGAGACAGGATTTCACTATATAGTTCAGGCTGGACCTGAACTTACTTTGTAGCCCTAAACTCACTCTGTAGCCCAAAGTGGCCTCAAATTTACAGTGATCCTCCTTTCTCGGTCTCCTGAGTGCTGGGATTACAGCAGTGTACACTATGCCCAGGTAACATCCTTATTTGTTAATGAGAAAACTAAGCCTCAAAAATTTGGTTAACTTGGCTAGTCATTTAGCTAGTAAATACTAGAGTAACGGTGAGGTGAATCTATGTCTTCTGTACTGTTTATATCATTGAAAGCTCTGAAAAATTCGCCATCACTGATGCAGATCATACTACATTTTAAGATTAAACATACTATTACGTTTAAAGGTCTCTCACTGTCAACATATAGGCTTCTGGCCATTTGTATTTAAAGGTTAAAAAACTAAAATGTGTAAATATCCTCTAAACACACAGTATTGTCTCTTCCTGGTGAGACTGCTAACTGGGATCAAGTAAATAGCTTAGCCTCAAAACACTGTTCCTTATGCTCACTTTGGCAGCAGGTATAATAAAATACAGATCCTCTCACTGTTTAACATAAACCAAGATGTTTCCCAAGGGCTTTAATTACCTGGGTCCCAGCAGTCAAGAACTGTTGTTAAAGCACTGCGGAGAAGGTCTGTCCAAGCAGAGTGGCACTTTTCTGCGCGGGCCATGGGGGAAGATAATATTCCTTTCAGAGCCTGGAGGGAAGCTGCAACTGTGGGGGATAACTGCCCCCCAGGTAATTTCACAGCAGTTTCTCTAAGGACACCAACTGTGAGGTACAATATAGTAGGGAGAATTGAGATGCTTCCTGTAAGATAAAAAATGTAAACATATTACATGTAGATGCTGAATCCAGAATATTTTTAAGAATATATATAGAAGCCAGACATGGCAGCATATGCCTATAATTTCAGCACTTATGAGACTGAAGCCAGAGGATTGCTGTCAGTTTGAGACCAGTCTGGGTTACTTAGTGAATTCCAGGCCAGCCTGAACTATACAGTTAGACCCTGTCTCAAAACAAACAAATATGGGGAGATAGCTCAGTAGAATAATTGCTTGCCTGGCAAGCGCAGGTCTTGAGTTCAATCCCTGGTACCACCAAAAAACCCCAAACAAATATATAAACAAACAAACATAGAAAAAAATCATCCTAAAAAAAAATCAATTTCTTGGGGCTGAGAGTATAGTTTGGTGGTAGAGAACATACTTAGTATACTCAGGCTCTGGGTTTGATGTCAACACGTGCACACACAGATTCACACACAGATTATTTTTCTTAGAAATTTGTAACTATTAATATTATATAACTTTGTCTTATTTTTTGAGATAGGGTCTCACTATATATATTCCAGGATGGCCTTGAAGTCACTATGTAGTTCAAGATGGTCTTGAATTTACAGTGATCTACTTAGTCTAAGACAAGTGGGTTCTGGAATCATTGGCATGCATTATAAGACCTGGCCTAATTTAAATAACTTATTAAGACTATTTAGGTTAAAAGATTTTAACCCATTAGAACTGGGGTGATAGTTCGGCACCAGGTGTGGTGGTGCATACCTGTAATCCCAGTGCTGGGGAGGCTGAGATGGGGGAATTACTGCAAGTGTGAGCTACCTAGTGAGGCCCTATACCAAACAAACGAACAGCAGAAGATTTTAACTCATTAAAAAGATTATTCAGGTTTTATGATAGCGAAAATGCAGTACTATGGAGTGCACCTAAGGCTTTCCACACTGAGCTGCCCCTCCAGCTTTGTTTAAATTTTATGTATTTATTTGTGTGTTTGAGACAAGGTTTCACCATGCAGTTCAGGCTGACCTTAACCTTACTTTGTAGTCAAGGCTGGCCTCAAACTTGCAGTGATCCTCCTGCCTCAGCCTCCCAAGTGCTGAGATTACAGGTATGTGCTACCATGCTTGGCTAACCCTTTTATATTTTGCGATAGGCTCTCCAATTTGTAATCGTTCTTCTTCAGTCTTCCAGAGTGTGGGATACAGGTGTGTGCCATAATGCCCTGAGAAGGTTGGATGGCACAATTGGAGATATATTTAAAATTATTTATTATCTTTTTCTGCAGCACTGTGGATGGAACCCAGGGCCTTTGCACTGAGGTATATCCTCAGACTTTTAAAAAGTTTTTATTTTGAGATAGGGTCTCACTAAATTGCCCAGGTTGGGCTTGAATTTGTGATCTTCCTGCCTCAGCATTCCAGAGTGCTGGGACATTAGGTATGTCTGGCTCTCCACAGGATACTTAATTTTACCATAGCATTATTATGCTGTCTTTTTTGTTTGTTTGTTTGTTTTTGAGGCAGGGTCTTGCTATGCAGTTCAGGCTGGTCTTGAAGATACTTTGTTGCCCAGGATGGCCTTAAATTTATAGTGATCCTCCTGCCTCAGCCTCCTGGGTGCTTGAATTACAGGTATGTGCTACCACACCTGGCCTCAATTTGTTTTATTTCGTAGTGTATAATTTACTTTTTTTTTTTTTTTTTTCAGTATCGGGGATTGAACTCAGGACATTGCATTTGCTAGGCATGTGCTTATTTTACTGAGATATCTGTATCTCACTATCTCACCAGGCCCCAGTAGTGTATAATTTACTTTGTGCTGTGATAAAGCATAAATGATAAACTCAATTATTTTTGATCATTTATAGGTGTATAGTCTAGTGTCATTATGTCTGTTCACAACATGGTATAACCACTAGTTCTATTTATGTTAATTTTATACTACTTATCAAAGAATATGTGGAGATCTACCAATTAAAAATATTAAGTTTTCATGGTAAGGAGTTGAATAGTTCTAAGTTTAAAATGAATGTGAAGAAACTAAATCTAAAATGATGTAATTTTCCTGAGGCCCTCTCAGCAAAATCAGTACCATGCGTTTTTCTCCCTAATCTTATGCTAGTCACTGTTCCTGCAACTCTTGGTATAAGATTGGGTGAAAACAGGAAGTTTGAATTCAAATTGAAGTTTAAAGTCATTAGGCTAAAAATAAGCACATAAACTGATCAAAATACATTTAAGCATTAATATTCTTACCAATTAAGTATCTGTTAAGTTCTAAATACTTATTACATGCTATATAGAACATACAATATTAAATTGGAGAGAAGGTACATTATCTTTCATATAAAGAAATGACATGTAATACCTCTATAACAGATAACTACATACCTATAAATAGAAATTATATATACACACACTTATTCCATAAACCTCAGAATTATATATATATACACACACCTATTTCATAAACCTCAGTACAGAGTTGAGTCTTCTTTTTTTGCAATACTGGGAGTGAACCCAGGGTCTTATACATGCTAGTTATGAATGCTACCTCTGAGCTATAACCCTGTCCTTTGTGTTGAGATAGGGGTTGTTAACTGGTCCAGGTTGGCCTCGAACTTGAGATCTTCCTATCTTAGCCTCCTTAGGAGCTGGGATTGTAGATACATGCTACTGTGCCTGCCTGAGCTTTTGTTTTTCAAGGAATTCTTCATAGATGGGTTAGGCCCAGAGTTGAACTACTACTATTATCTATCTATCTATCTATCTATCTATCTATCTATCTATCTATCTATCTATCTATCTATGAACAATTGAACCCAGGGTCTCACATATGCTAGGCAAGTGCTCTATCACTTAATTATAGCTCCAGGTCTCCAGTTGAACTGAAGGATGAAAATTAAAAAAAAAAAAAAAGTATGAGAGTAGTTAGGATCAAGTAATAGCACAGATAATGGTATAGAGAAGGCGATCATGAAGTCTTCTATGTTTAGAATTTACATAGCCGGAAAGCAGAGATTCAGGACAGCTTTATGGAGAGCTGTAAAAACTATGTTAATTATAAAGTATAGACTTGGGGCTGGAGGTGTAGCTTAATGGTACAGTGCTTGCTTAGCATGCATGAGGTCCTGTATTCAGTCCCCTGCACAGGGAGAGAAAGATTAGCAACTATGGTCCATTATTTACTAAAGCCATTTTTCTTCTTTCTTGGTCAAATAAAGTAATCACATACTACAGCATACCTTCTGGAGAGCACACTGCAGGAAGTTCAGAGAGGATAACCAATGCAGCTGAAACCAACTGGCTTCCTTCTTCGGACAGAATCTGTGGCTTTGTCGCTCTCACTTCTGGAGTACCTGTCAACTTAGGGTTTAGTTCTGGGAGCTGTCTAACTAGAATGCATACACACAATTCCAAAGTTGCAAAGACCAAAGACTTTCCAGGCACAAGTCCTCCTGTGTCTTTTCCCTCTCCAAATTCTGGAAGAGTTTCCTTTTCAGTAGCCCCATCATCAACTAAAAGAAAGAACAGTACTTAATAAATACTTCGTGCTTATTTTGCTTCTGGCAAAGGCAATAATTCATTCCTGTTATAGGTAACTTTTTAAAAAATAGGTAACAGTTAATGGCTAAAATTATGGATTAAGGCTGAAGGAGAAAGCAGTTATGGAGGTATAAGTAATTATCTTTCTGATAATTTATTATGGCAATAGATTAAAAAAATCCTTATAATCCCATCAGCTTTAAAATCTTTCCTATTTAACTCATTCTTATTGTTAAGAATATAAGCACTTTAGCTATTAGTAGTGGCTAAGCCCAAAGATAGGAACCTAGGTCCTTGATGTTTTTTTTAAAGCTGCCATATCAGCCCTACCAGTGGACCCCCTATCTCTGGACTTCTTGTTAGATAGGAGAATAAAAACCTTGTATTTTAAAGCTACTATTGAGTTTTCTATTATATATAGCCAAATATAACCTTAAATAATGAACTCACCAATACATTAGACATATAAACAAGCAACCTGTCAACCTGAAACATTACAAAATTATCAGTAGTTTTTGTTATGTACATCAGTAAACAGAGCTAAAATATTCTAGAAAGTATGATTTTTTTCTTACAAAATTTTGCTAAATTATTGCTTTCCAAAAAAATAGTGCTAATGTGCAATTAAAATATGAGAAGATTTATTTATTTATTTTTGGTACTGGGGATCAAACTCATGATCCTGCCTTTGCCAGGCAGGCACTTATGCCAATGAGCTATCTCCCTAACCCCAGCATGAGAAGACTTAAGGCCATGGCTAGGATGTTACATTTGTCCTATATACGACAGACAGCATAACAATGCTATGTGGCTGGCTTAGAAGGGTTAATGATTACCTTCTGCACTTCGTCTTTTTTCCTTGACATGTTCTTGAGCTGCACAAATGATCTGCCTTACCACTTCAAGTGAAGCCAACTGAATGGAAGGTGATTCTCTTGTCAAAATTACTCGATGCAGTACATTCAGCAACTCAAGACCCAAGTTCTATCACAGAAACATACAGTGGAAACTATATGAGAAACTATGCACTATTTTCAACATTGCTCTCTGACAAAAGTTCAGAAAAAGGGGCTGGGGAGATAGCTTAGAATAAGCTCTTGCCTGGCAAGTGCAGAGTCTTGAGTTCAATCCCTGGTACAACAAAAAAAAAAAAAAAAAGTTTAGAAAAAATAAAGATACTGCCTAGCATGCATGAGACCCTGGCTTCAATCCTCAGGAGTCTAAAAATAAAGAAAAAAAAGATGTCCACACAAAAATGCTTTAAACTAATTCCAGTCTGCTTTTAGTTCCATCTTTGGCACTAAAAGATCAATTTCATCCAGATTCTAAACTGGGAAAAAATAAATTTCCAAAATACAATGGAAAAAGCCGGGCATGGTGGAGCACCTATAATCCCAGAACTCAGGAAAGTAAAGCAGAATGATCACTGCAAGTTTGAGATCAACCTGGGCTCCAAAGTGAGCTAGAGGCAAGCCTGAACTGCATGGTGAGACCCTGTCTCAAAAAGACAAAAAACAAAAAGCTCCAAAACCAAACAAATGAAAAAAACTAAAAGGGAAATTTGGCTAAAGAATACAAGAGTTGAGACTGGGCATAGTGGTGTGTGCCTATAATCCCACCTCTTGGGGGGCTGTAAACAGGCGGATCACTACGAGTCTGATCTAGTAGTGAGACCCTCAACACCTTGTAGATCCATCTCTAAAAATACAAAAAAATAAAAATAAGACTACAAGAGCTAATACACTACTTCTTATATTTTTTTTTAGTGTTTGTACTTTTTTGCGGAACTGGGGATCGAACTCAGGTCCTTGTGCTTGCCAGTCAAGCACTTATTCTACTGAGCCATATCCTCCGACCCTGATTCTTACATTTATATTAAGGTTTTGTGTAATAGAAAAAAAAATGAAGCAGCTGGGCATGTTGGTACAAGCCTGTAATCCCAGTACTCTGAAGGCTGAGTTGGATCACTGCAATTTTAAGGTCAGCCTGGGCTACATAGAGTTCAAAGACAGCTACATACTGAAACCTTGTCTCAAAAAATACAAGAATGAGGGGGAGTTATGGCACTAAAATGGATGTCTTTGTAATGAACAAAATCACTTGGAGAAATGCTATCTCTTTTTATTAGTTACTTTGATCACTTTCCTTTTGAGAGGGTGGTTGAGACTACGTCTTGCTATGTAGTGCAGGCTGGCTTTGAACTTGATTATGTAGTGCAGGTTGGCCTCAAACTCACCAGTTCTCCTGCTTCAGCCTCCTGAGTACAGGGATTACAAGCATGTGCCACCATTACCAGTAATAACTTTCTTTCATTTTTGAAGATAGCAATAAATCTACTAGTATGGTTCTTTTAGTATGGTTCTTTTAACATACAGAGAAAACAGTTAAAAGATTTACTCATGTCCAGTTCAAGTTAAGTAAGAGCTTGACTAATGCTTTAAATATAATACAGTGTTAAATATCAGTCTATGTAGAAAGGAAATCATAGTACCCATTTACCTTAACACTCAATGACAACAATTAACATACTGAATAATACGTGATGCTAAAACCTACAAATACATATTTACCCATGAGGAAAGCAATCAAAAGTGCCACACTTTGTGCAGCAATTCTTTTAGCAAGGCCACAACTGAGTCAAATATGAGTACCTGACTCCATCTACAGGCTACTAACAGTCTTTAAAAGACCTGGAGGAGGGTTGGGAGATGGCTTGGCAGCATAAGCTCCCACCTGGCAAGCATAAGGTCCCGAGTTTGATCTCTGGTACTGCATGGCATGCCAGCCTGGAACCCTGGGTGTGCTGTGCTGGTCACTGAAACCAGGTGTGGTGGCACACACTTGTAATCCCAGTGCTCAGGAAGTTGAGACAGGAGGATCACTGTGAGTTTGAACCATGTAGTGAGAGCCAGCTATAAAAAAGAAAAGACAAAGACCTGGAGGCACAGCCAGGTGGGTGGTGCATGTCTGTAATCCCAGCTCTGGAAGCTGAGACATGAGGAATGTGACAAGTTCTAGGCCTGTCTGGGCTGCAGAGTGAGTTCAAGGCCAGCCTGAATGATAGCCAGACTCTTGTCTCAGAAAGAAAAAGAACACAGCCAAGAGGAATACTCTGTAACTGATAATAACTAAAAGAACCAAACAAGATTTTTCCCCTGGGAAAAAGAATGTAAAATACAGATGAGTGTGAAGATCAGTGTTCAGAGAAACAAAGCAAAGAATGAACATGTATAAATAGTGACTAGCTACTGTACTGGGCACTGCAACCCAGAGCCTTCCCATCATGGCAGGACAGACAGTGGCAGAGCCACAGGCACGATCGCTCATGGGTTAGCACATATACTGGTAGCACTGCAGTTCCAAGGACTACTCTGTAGCTCTTTAGTTTTTACTTCTTTTTGTTCACTGCAGTAACCTGAACATGTTTTTGTTCCCTGAAATCTACAAACCCTAACAAAAAACAAGAAGTCACCTGATCACTGCCAATTTTAGATCTGGGCCAGGGAACATCTAGAAGGGCCTGTAATGCATGTAAACAAGCAGTAATGCTTTCCATGGTTGCATCTGAGCGTAATGAACATAGAAATTCCACACTGATTCCTGTGGAAAGCAAAAAGAGGAGGCATGTTTGAATTCTTAGTTTATGAAGTTATTTTCATATCTTTTATTTTTATAAGGTATACAAATAAGCTTAGCAAAAAAGTAGTATGAGTAAATGACAATGAATTTAAGACTACAAACAAGCAATGAGGCCAATCTTCAGTTAGCATAATCATTCCTCAAATAAGCCTCACTGGTTTCAATACTGACACTATCTCAAGTTTATAAGGCAAATCTCTTAAATTGCTTTTATCACACATACACAGATTATTCTCAAATAGGCCTGTATATAATTTGCTTAGTTGCTATTAACAGTTAGAGATGCACAAATTACAACAAAATTGTACCAAAGAACTTTGTACTCTTTAATAACTAAAATTTGAGTAATTACTATATATCAGGCACCACACTTTATATAAATTATTGTATTACATTCTCGTACCTATTGAAGTAGGCACTATTATTACATTTACTGACTGACTGAGCTGGAATTAAAGGCCAGGAACTTGTACATACTACTGGAAGTGCCCAACCACTGAGCCATATCTGTAGTCCTTTAAAGTCTGTTTTAAGACAAGTTCTTATACAAAGGGAACTGACAACTGTTTTGACACCAGAGCCTCACACATTAAATACATGCCTTAATATCAAGCTTCCCTTACAGCCCCTGGAAACACATTTTTAATACACTCAAGGATACAGGAATCTGGCATGTCTGGCCTGGGAATGAATAATTAATTGAAATATCATAAGCCATGAATCTTACTGAATTTAATTATTTACCTTTATGGCCTTCATATTTCATTTACTCAGTAAGTTCTTTATGGATAATACATTTTCCTTAGAACTAATTAAATATGTAACATTTTATTTTTTTCTACAAACTTCCTATATTATTTAAGAAATTGTTTTAGAAACTAGTTAAATATCTAACATTTCATTCTATTTATTCTATGAATTTACTGTATTATTTTTAAAAAACCCTTACTATAAAAACCCCTTACTGGAATTAAAGGTGACACAACAGCTACAATTCCAGCCCTCAGGAGGCTGAGGAAGGGCTACTTCAAGTTCAGGGCCAGCCTGGGCTAATGAGTTCACAGATTGCCTGAACTATACAACAACACACTGTTTCAAAAAGCAAAACAAAAAAATCCTTTTGTTTGTGTTTTTTTTTGGCAGATCCGGGGATTGAACTCAGGTCCTTGCACTTGCCAGGGATGTGCTTATTCCACTGAGCCATCTACCCAGCCCCCAAAAAATCCTTTTAAAAAATGTAGTTTTGGTAGAGGTCTTGCATGTGTGAGGCTTGGGCCCACCACTGCACCAAAAAGAAAAAAGACCTGATAAAGCTAGAAAATGGATTCAGCTTCATAAATTTAAAATTATCTTAAGTTTGACCTTTAATATTTATTTACAATTCCATTCCACTGAACATACTTTTTTCTTTTCTTTTCTTTTCTTTTCTTTTCTTTTCTTTTTAATATGGGGGAATTGAACCCGGGACCTTTTATCAAACTACATCACCATCCCTTTTTTATGTATTTTATTTTGAGACAGGGTCTCACTAAATTGCTTAACTGCCCTGGCTGTGCTTGAACCATGAATCCTCCTGTCTCAGCCTCCCAAAGTTCTGGGATTATAGATGTTTGCCTCCTTGTCCACCTTGGACATACTCTTCTTTTGGGGAAAGCGTCTCACTACATAGTAGTTTGGGCTGACCCTGAATTAACTATACATCCTAGGCAGGCCTGGGCTTAAGAGTGAATCTTCTGTCTCAGCCTCCTAAATGCTGGGACTATGCTCAGTTTGAACATACTTTCTTAAAACTTCAATTGTTTAGAACAAGGAAGCCAATCCCTCAGCATATAACTTTTTTTTTTTTTTTGGTGTACGTATTAAGAAATTCATAATATCTGTAGACACCACATGGATCTTTTTGAAAATTGTGTGGAAAGAACCAGGCCTCTCTGTGATTTTAATAATTTATTCAAACTGACACTGAAGTCAACCTTTCTTATTTTGTTTTGTTGTTTTGAGATAGGATCTTGCTACATAGTTCAAGCTGGCTGCCAACTAGTGGCCATCCTCCAGCCTCTGCCTCCCAAGTGCTGGATTATAGGCCTGTTACACCACACCCAGCACACTAATGTCAATTTGTAATATGATTCTAGACATAATATAATAAAATTTGTAAGTTTACAGCAAGAAGACATAACTCAAGAATAATCTGCTTAGCACTGTAAATCTATTACTGACCTAAAATCAGATGGAATCTATCAGTGTAGATTTCCTCAGGGGACTTGACTCCAGCCCCAGATGATGAACCCTGACACATGGAAGTTGGTGTCACAGGCCTTGAGAGATTAGATGCTCCTTCATCTGGGTCAGCAACAACAAAGCCTGTGTTTGTAAGCCACAGTGCGGTAGCATGGAGGATAAGGGCCCATGAGTTACAATAATGCAGCTTTGCATTTTCACTCGTCTCTGCTGTATAGAAAGTGCCACCTACAGGAAAAAAAAAAGTTTTAGGAGGAAAGCAAGATTTTTTCCAATATATTTTCCCTTTCTTTGTTACAAAAACCATTTTATCATTCTGAAAGTTCACTTATACCCCAAAGCAACTACTTTCTGGTTTTTATGAGCACAGATTAGTCCTGTTTGTTCTTAGGTTTCATATAAATAGAATCGTATCAGTAATATGAACTTGTTTCTGACTGATTTTACTTTGCCTAACAATGTTTCTGGAGATCCAGTTATGCTGCTACACTACCAATATTTTGTTACCAATCTTATTATTTCTTCTGGGATTACAACTGTTGGGTTACAGGGCTGATTTACTTAACTTTATAAAAAGTTTTCATGCCAATTCCTAATTTTTTATAATTTAACCATAATATTCAAAAATATGTATTTAGGATAACCCACTACTATTATGGACTACTGGACTATATTGGATTATTTTTCTGAATTCACAAACTTACAATATTTGCAATGGCAATGGTATACCTCTCTCTGACAAAACTAAACAAAAAAGGGGGATATAAATGAAGGACAATTTTTTTTTCTTTTCAAAGTTTTATTTGTAAACATATAGCAATGAGACAGTTTCAAATCAAATCAAAAGTACAGTTTCAACAAATAATACACTGCATATATTCTTCTTAGTGGTTAATTGCTGTACAAGATGCAGACTTGTGATCCTA
>NW_004524662.1:8640387-8651435 GCF_000260255.1 Octodon degus | reverse complement strand
GCCTGGGCTGGGACTGGTCCTGCCGGCGCAGGTTAGCAGGAAGCTCTCCACACACTCACCGGACCTGGGCTAGGACTGGGCCTGGGGGTTCCCGGAAGTCGGCAGAAATTCCTACTTAGCGGGCGGGGTGGGGAGGAATGGCGGAGTGTTGCGGGGTAGCCCGAAGGGGTGGGAGAGTGTCCGGCCCACGCTGCGCCTGGGCTGGGACTGGTCCCAGTGGCGCAGGTTAGCAGGAAGCTCTCCACAACACTCACCGGACCTGGGCTAGGACTGGGTCTCTGAAGGACAATTTTGTAGTGAAAAATATATATCTGTATATACAAAATAGTTAGGATAGACAGCTTCTTTCTTAGTTCAATGAGAAGATTTGTACTAATAGTATTTACACAAGATAGGTCTGTCTGTATCTTGTACTATGAATAACTACTAAAGACAACAATATGCAATGTATTAATTATTGTAACTGTCTTCCTAACCTGTTTTAAAAC
Organism: Octodon degus; assembly: GCF_000260255.1. NCBI lineage: Eukaryota > Metazoa > Chordata > Mammalia > Rodentia > Octodontidae > Octodon > Octodon degus. The sequence continues at coordinate 8,650,947 of NW_004524662.1, read as the reverse complement.
TGTCTCATTTCCATTTCTTTCTCAATAAAATTAATTTTAAAAAATGTGTTTATTTTATTTATTTATTTATTTTTTTGTGGAACTGGGGATTGAACTCAGGCCCTTGTACTTGCCAGGGAAGCACTTGTTCCACTGAGCCATCTCCCCGGCCCCTTTTAAAAATTTATTTATTTATTTTTTTTATTTTTATTTTATTTTTTAAAAAATGTGTTTAAAGCAAATATCAATACCATTTATGCATCTTCAAGGTTGACATTAGCATTTTGCCTTATTTTCTTAAATCTCTTTTTCTTCTTGTATTGGGGATTGAGTTCCAGGCTTTCATACTGACCTGCTTTGCAAGGCCTTCTGCCTGTTTTTTGAGATAGGGTCTTCTTAGGTTGTTAAACTGTTCAGGCTCAGCTAAAACACAGTACTTCTGCCTCAGCCTCCCAGTGTTGACATTACAGGTACATGACAAACCTGGCTCCCTTTTTCTTAAAAGGCTTAATAGTTCGTTACACTAATTTGGGCTCTCTCTCTCTCTCTCTCTCTCTCTCTCTCTCTCTCTCTCTGTTTTGAGACAGGTCTCCTTATGTAGTTCAGACTGGCTTTGAAGCTCAGGCTGGCCTGAAATATACAATGATCTTCCTGCTTCAGCCTCCTAAGAGTTGAGATTACAGGTACAGGTCACCACGCTCACTACACCATTAGTTTCTACTCTTCCTATAACCACTTTTCTCAAGTCACATGTACTTACAAACAGTATGTTATTATTTTGTGTGTTTATCTTATTTATTTATTTTCTTGGTACTGGGTATTGAACTCAGGACCTTGCACTTGCCAGGCAGGCACTTAAGCCACTGAGCTATGTCCCCAGCCCTATTTTTGTGTGTTTAAATAGTTTACCTAGAAGGCACCATATGTGGTGCATCCTTTTTTCCCCCCACCAAATATGATGTTCTTAAGATATTTGATCCATGTTGCCATGTGCCTATCTTTCATTTCTGCTATAAACTGTGTCAATAAATTAATTTATTTCCATTGTGATCTGTTTTTTTAAAATTTTATTTATTTATTTATGTGTGTGTGTGTGTGTGTGTGTGTGTGTATGTGGCCAGCTCAGCCCACCAGGGGGCGGGGCTGGTTGGCATGTAGTGCTGGGGGATTGAACTGCGGTCCCTGTGCTAAGCTTGTTCTAAGTAGGTGCTTTAGACCACTGAGCCATCTTATCAGCCCTGTGATCTGTTTTTATGCTACTGAAAAGTATAATAAACACTACTTATCTCTTATATATGATTCCAATAAAAATTCTAATAGAATTTGACAGGCTGAATCTAAAATACAATACCAGGAAAAAAATCCTAACAGGTAAGGAATTTTGAAATCAAATGAAGATTAATAAGAGTGGCTACAACATATCTAACATGCTAAAAGTTGTATTAGTAACTGACTGTAAAATTAGATCCTTATCCCCATTCTACACTTACAAAATAAAATCAAATAAATTTGAATACAATTTGAAATGTAAAAGACAGTCGGACAACCAGCACTACCTATAATCCCAGCACCTGGGAGGTTGAGGCAGGAAGATTATTGTAAGTTTGAGACTATCTGGGCTACAAAGTGACCTCAAGCCTGAACTGCATAGTGAGACCCTGTCTCAAAAAGGCAAAGAAAAAAAAAACCATATATATAAGATACCACAAAATATCAGTATCTAAGAGATTACTAATCAATAAAAAAGGAGAAACATCAAATAGAAAATGATTATGATAAAGATTATGATTATGAAATTTATGGAAGTAACTTAAATTGCATAAACCTATGAAAAGATTCTCAAGAAATAAAATAATGCAATACTATTTTGTATCCAGCTGATTAGGAAAAGTTATTAAGTGTGATAATATATCATGTTGGGAAGGGCTGAATAAACAGAAACACGTATGTGCCCACAAAATGATAGTAACCACTTCACAAAGCAATCTGGCAACATCTTGGGAGGTATCATTACACATCTCTTATGACTTCAGTCATCAATTTTTGGGTGTTGACCCTAAAAATAATTCTTGGATGTTCATCTTGAATGAATGAAATTAAAATTATTCTGAGAAGAATGGTTTGGACAAATTTTATCTTAGTACTACTTAAGAAGCTCTGGAAGCATAAAAACGACTCTAGGAATGTTATTATTTTACTTCCTTACCTTCAACAGGAAGTTGGGAGGAAAAGTCTGAAGGCAAAGATAAGAGAGCATGATCGTGAAGTGCAGCAAGCCAGAGCCTGCTCAGTGTCCCAAGGTCAGTGCACACTAAGTCAAGCAGTCCATCTGGTGAGTGCAACCCATCTTTAACGCTATCCTCTAAATAGGTGGCAGTCTTCAAAGTTTGTTTGTGGTTTTTATGTCTTTGTACAGCAATTATGTAGACCTGTAAAAGGTTAATTAAGTTTTAAGGTGCCAAGGATCAAACTTGGGGCCTCACAAATGCCAGGCAAGTGCTCTACCATTGAGCTACAGCACCAGACCCTTGAAGGCTAATTTATTATTATTTTTTTTTTACAGAACCAGAGATTGAACTCAGGCCCTTGCACTTGCCAGGCAAGTGCTTATTCTACTGAGCCATCTCCCCAGCCCCTTGAAGGCTAATTTATAAATAGGAAAATCCAGTGTCTGCTGAAAAGGTTCCATACTTTTACATTTTCTTAAAGAGGCAGAGTTAACTTTGAGCATATTGAACTTGAAATGCATTGTGGAACCAAGATAGTATACATCTGTGTAACCATGCACACAAAACTGGGACAAAAAGATCCTAACATATCATCTTCAATGAGATTCATCAGGATTAACAAACCCAATATGTTATCATTTTGTACTTTAAATATTTATTTATTTATTTGGTATAGGGCCTCACTTCACAGCTCAGAGTCATAGTGATCCTCCTGTCTCAGCTTCCCCAGAGTTGGGATTACAGGCATGCATTACCACACTGGGTCTCTGGGGCTGGCGAGGCATACCCAGGGTTCCAGGGCCAGTACAGCATGCCATTCTGGGGACTGAACCCAGGTCCTTGCACTTGCCAGGCAGGTGCTAGGATCGCTGAGCTATCTCCCCAGGCCCATTTTGTGCTTTAACAAAAATGACAACTACAAATAACTAACTACAGCACTCTTTCTCATTAAACTAGATTATGGCTTCATAATCCACTTCAATATATGGCTATCAGCACAAATCTCTCAACTGAAAAAAGCTGAATAGAAATATTTTTATTGAAACTAAGTCATTACAAATTTTTTTTTTTTTTTTTTGTGGCCACCTCAAGATGACTTTAGGGCATTTCTGGTTTGGCGGGAGTATCTGGGTTTGAACCACAGCATCCTGAGCCTGAATGCTTCGTTTAAGCAGGCACTTAAACCACTGAGCTAATGGGCAGGCCCCCATACAAAATTTATATAATAGATTAACACACAGTGTAGAATAATTTTTTCAGCATAGTATATAATATGTACTATCACTTTATCTACAACTCTAAAACCCTCAAAACTGAAATAACTAAGATTATGTAAACTAATCTACTGGCGAAACTGGCTGAACTTTTTTGAATATTGAGGTATTTTACTGTAGATATATAATATGTTTGATTACAGTCTATGGTACTGCTTCAGATTTCCTAGTATACATACAAATATGTAATACATAACTTTTCTAGGGACTGGGGATTTAGCCCAGCAGTAGAATGCTTGCCTAGCAAGCTAGAAGCTGTGGGTTTGGTCCTTAGCACCCAAAACAAAAAATAAATCTCAACTAAAAAACCTTTACAAAAGAGACCAAAAAAATTTTTTTTTTCTAAAGTCCTTTAAATTCTAAATTCCCAATACAGGGCTGGACAGAGAGCTCAGTGGGCTAAAGCGCCTGCTTAGGAAAGCGTAGCCAGGGTTTGATCAGCCCCAGGGTGCACTGAGAAACAACTAAGACTGGGCGTGGTGGCATGCACCTGTAATCTCAGTGCTTGGGAGGCTGAAAACAGGAGGATCGCTACGAGTTCAATCTGTGTAGTGAGAACCTGTAGAACCCTGTCCTAAATGCACTAAAAAAAAAAAACAACTCCCAATATATAGCTGGGTTTGATGGCTCATGCCTGTAATCCTAGCACTTGCAGATCTGATGCAGAAGGAGCTCTGTGAGTTTGATGCCAACATGGGCTACACAGTCATTTCATTAGCAGTCTGGAGTACAATGTGAGTCCCTGTCTCGCATACCTAAATAAGAAAAACAAAAAGAATTTAAAATATACCTGGCTAAAGGATTTCAGCTAAAGAATTATGGACCATGATTATGCAGAGTATAATAACACTCTTTACTGAGGAAAAAATAAGAGGTAATGGGCTTGATGGAGAGCAGAAATTCATACTGTTTTAAGTAACACTATCTGGGCAAAGAGTTCTTTGTAGAATAGATTATAGAACATTTTTCTTTGCTCTACACTAAAAATGATACAACTTTTTTCCTGATTAGGAAATAGCTATTTAATATTTCATAGTAATTCTATAGGGACTGAGGATATAGCTCAGTGGCGTAAGCATCTACCTGGCAAGTCTGACGCCCTGAGTTAAATTCCTGGTAACAAACCAACCAACCAACCAACCAACCAACCAACCAACCAACCAACCAACCAACCACAAAATAATTCTGTAAAAGGAAATTAAAAAACATTAAAGTATGTGTCACATAACTGACAGACAAGCAGACACATATATCCATAAAATGATTTTAACGAAAGCTGATTTTAATAGAAGCTTTAATAAAAGGTGATTTTTTTTTTTTTGGAACCGGGGATTGAACTCAGATCCTTGCATTTGCCAGTCAAGCACTTTTCCTACTGAGCCATCTCCCTGGCCCCTAAAAGGTGATTTTTTAAAAATAAAACTTAATATGCTATTATAAAATTTTTCCAGCTTGGAACTACTCCTGCTTAAAGACAATGGGATTCTTTACATGTATATAAATCTCATGTTGGAAATTTTTTGTTTACCTTAAAAATGGATTTACTAAAAAAAAAAAAAAAAAAAAAAAAGAATTTACAATAAGAGAGAAGAACAGAACAGACCTATAATTCGAAAACTCAAGAGGCTGAGGCAGGAGGATCACCACATGTTCAAGATTAACCTGTGTTAGACAGTGAGATCAAGGCCAGCCTGAACTGCAGGCTGAACAAATCTGGCTTCAGCCTCATGACCAGAGACCAACCTCAACTTCGGGGGAACTGAAGGTGCAGGCTGCTTTACCCACTCCACTGAAAAGTTAGGCTGGCTTGCTAGGATTAATCAGCTCAGCTCTGGGCTCTGTCTGCCCATATTGTCCATTAGTGACAGCAGAGATACATCTTGAAGTGGACATTTTTTTTCTTATTTTTTTATTTTTCTTTTTATCCCCCCCCCACTTGATTGTTCTTGTTCTTATATGACTATGGGTGAACAAGGATTCTAATGTTGTTGTTATTATTATTCTGTTTTTTTTTTTGTTTTTTGTTTTGGATACAGGGTCTAGCTATGCATTTCGGACTCATAGTGGTCCTCCTGTCTCAGCTGCCCTAATGCTGGGATCACAGACATGTGTCACCATGCCCGGTTTTGAGGTTCGTCACAGCACAACCAGGGTTCCAGGCTGGCACAGCATATGGTATCAGGGATTAAACTCAGGACCTTGCGCCTGCAATGCAGGAGGTTGGACCACCAAGCTATCTCCCTAGCCTCTTAGCTTATTTTTTTTTTCTTACCTTATTTTTTAATTGTTATATAACCACAAATCTAGCTCATAGGATTAAGATGGCAAATTGTTACTGAGTTGTTTTCTAGTCTGTGTTTGATGTTACTGTTATTGCTCATACTGTTCTAATCAGTTGTTCTTCCTCGTATGCCAAGACTGAGATTACCTAGGGGTTATACACAATATGATAGGCCAGTGCCAAATGGGCTAGGCCATATAAGTAGCAAGCTCTCATCACCAATAAATTGAAGAGATATGATCTTGCAACAGACTCAAAACCCAAAAGCCAGCTATAACTGGAAGGTACCTTGGAGCAGTCATTTCCTAATGGTTCTAAATAATAGTAATAAAGTTACTTGCTACAATTTATAAGCATAAATCTAGGAATTAAGACAAAAAAAATTAAGGGACACCCTGTCTCAAAATACAGATAAACAAATGACTAATTTTAAATAGCATTTCAGTTTTTAACCTAAAGTGTTTATTAACAACTTCCCAAATCCCAGTTATAACTTAAAAAGTACTAACCTCTGCCCAGGCTTTTAGCACAGCTAAAATCTCCATGGTAGAAGCACTTTCACTGTACAAACGACTTAGACCTTCTTTTCCAGCCTGTATTTTTGTTAATGATGAAACAAGCAACTGATAAACTCTTCGAAGATCATTAATGTCACTTACAACTCCACTTGCAATCCAGGCACTGCAAACCTGGGTGGGTTTCAAGAAAATCCAAAGTTATACTTAGAAAGTATAAATACTCCCAAAGCAAAGCACACCTCAAAATTTTCTTGCTATCAGGCTTTGACTGTCTTGGGTGTCAGCTTAACATTCCATAGGTGGGGGTCAGTTTTATATCTTGTAATACAAAACATGCTAAATGGCAATTTGGAATTACAGTCATAGATTTAATATGTCTTGGATATTTTAAATGACTTCTATTCCTATATTTTTAGTAAAATTGTTTCCTAAAGAAAACTACTTCTTAACTGTTGCCCTGTCAGAACTGTGTGTACTGTGTAACATCTTTGGTAGTGGTAGTCTGATTTGCCTAATTTTGTTAATTTGCTGTGAAAGACAAAAAATTTGAGTATACAGAGTATGTCATTCAAAATTGTGAATTGGGATTTAAGTAACACGTTGTCAGCATTTGGAGATACTGGTACTTAATCCTCTTACAGAAAATTTGTCTCTAAATTTGAAGCTGGAAAGACACTGGAATAACTGAAAAACAATACATGGCTTTGTTTGGTATGTATGTTAAGTGAATCATGTGTACTGATCCTCAACCAATAAAATCTCAAATACTGAAGACAAAAAAATTATCTTGCTATTAAGAAATACAGTGGAATGCTGTAGATAATGGTAGCCAAAAGTCATATTTTCTAAAGGAATACCACCAAAGATAGAAATAAGGAAATACGTGTCATTCAGTATGTAAAAAGAAGAGTTTCAGACGCTTTTATTAAGGAGAAATGATCATGAAATCACAATCATAAAGTTTGGATTAATATTTTAGATTTCTCACTTTGATTTTTTTCATTTCCTTTATTTTATTTTAGGTTCTTTAGGATTGCTATTTTATTTGTTGTCCTTTCTGTTACACTGGATGTGCACATCAGGTGTTAAAAGGCACAATATGCAATACACTCTACCGCTGAGCACTACTGCTGTACTGAACAGGAAAAGAAATGCCATTGAACATCAACATCTGGGAATATTTTTTGGGAAAAAAGTGACTAAAATGGGTTTAAGTTGATAAGACTAACTAAACAGCATCTAATATTTGACACTAAATGATTTAGTACAGCTATACAATACAGTTATACAAAATGTGCTAACATCAAAGCATATAATAAAAATTAAGATAGCAAACAAAACCTAGTAACTTCTTTTTGTGTAGGAAAATACTTTTGAAGTATGTATGTAACTGTCCATTCTTTTTAAAAAAAAATCTGCAAACAATGTTACCATCCTCCAGGAAAATCATACGTAGTATTACTAAGCATATCCCCAAAAAGTGGACAAGCACAAACTTGGAAAATAAAAAATTGTAATTTTTTAAAAAGCTGGGTATCAATCTCACAGCCTCATGCCTGCCAGGCATGCACTTATACTTTTGGGCTATATTCCCAGCCACAAAATTAAAAAAATTGTAAGCAACAGATGAGCTTCACATTTATAAGAATGTGGAATGAAGTTTCATTTTTAGCACGGTTGTATAAAGAACTGTCAATTATTATTATTTTTTTTTTGTGGAACCAGGGATTGAACTCAGACCCTTGCCCTTGCCAGGCAAGCACTTATTATACTGAGCTATCTTCCTGTCCCCAAGAACTGTCAACTTTTTTAAAGGGGTACTGAATGACTGTTCTTTTGTTAATGATAGCAGTTTCTAGAGGCAGTGCTGCGCTGGTCTCCTTGGGAGAGTTGTCTGACCACTGCGCATGATCTCTTCAAACACCCTTGTCAGAAGAGGAGACCCTGCATTCGCATGCCGATGTCTTCTCGGTTGGAAAGGACGCTGAAATTGTTCACAAACTGGTTCATGGTATTAAAGGTTTTGGAACCAAGGTAGGACATGAGCCCCAAATCATGGCATTATCATAAAAGTCTTGAATTTGTGCTGAGCACTGGGGGCCGTGACACAGAGCACAGGCCTCCTGCATGATCTCGTGGTTGAAGTGGACTTCTGTTTCAAAGGTCTTGACATATTCCACGATGAGCTTGATGCAGCTGTGCAGCATTCTGACGGCACTACGCTGTGCTGTCAAATGTTCATCCACTGTAGAGTTTCCTTCACTGTCTGTTGCTGTTATTTGGGCCCTATGGTCTATACCGATGCATTCAGCTCCTGTGGCGGCAGGTGTAGGTCAGCTCAGCAAACAGCATAGTAGCCTCTCCATTGATTTATTGATGACAGACTCAAAACCAGTGGCAGGCAGATCTGTTTGCTTGGACATAGGGTTCAATTTAAGCAAGAGGGGGCTCCCAGTTACCTCACACACCTGCTGTTGGACATAGATGTTGGAGGGGTAGGCAGTGCTGTGGTACACGACCCAGAAATTCCAGTTCCTTGAATACCTTTTTTTTTTTTTTAAATGTATTTAGGACAGTCTACAGGTTTCACAGGGTCTCACTACATAGATTGGATTTGTAGTGATCCTCCTGTTTTCAACCTCTGAAGTACTGGGATTACAGGCGTGTGCCACCACGCCCGGTCTCAATCAAAGTCTCAGTGTGCCCCAGGGGCAGGGCTGGCACGGGACATGCTGGGGATCAAACCCTAGTCACTGTGCTCTGTCTAAGAAGGCACTTTAATCTACCTTGAATACCTATTTAAGCTGCTCATCCTTGGTGTACTAAATATTCCTTGTCAATGATAGTTTTTTCTTCCATGGTATGGGGCAGCAGCTCACAGGAGTTCATCACCTTCAACATTCTGACCTTCCTGCTTCCTGATCAGAGCACTTATCACCTGTACAGGATGCCCCTCCTGGGAGCTCATGGATTCAGTGGTCTGAGATGCTGAGACTGACAAGGGGATGAAGAACAACGGAAACACTGCCCATCACACTGGAGGCCATCACACTGGGGACTAGTGCCTCATCCACCTTAACCCACTGCTTTCTCTGGTCCCATTTGTCACAGCTGCTGCCACTGCCATTTTTCCGGTGCTGCTAGCCTCCAAAGGATTGTCTTTTGATGTGAAGTTCATGAATTGTTCTCCTGATAGGACTACAATTTATAAAACATCATCTTTGAAATGAGATTACAGAGCAAAATAGAACATGCTAGCAATGTCAACTTATTAAAGTTTCTTTTTAATTTTTACTACTTCATCAAAACAAGTCCCTTAAGTGCATAGGATTTACTTAAAATTCTTCCTGGAGGCTGTGGAGATAGCTCTGTGTTCTTAAGTACCTGCCTGGCTAGCACAAGGACCTGAGTTTGATCCCTGGTACGGCACGCTGTGCTGGCCCCAAAACAGGGCATGGTGGTGCATACCTGTATTCCCAGCACTGGGGAGGCTGAGACAGGAAGAGCACTACAAGTCTAAGCTGTGTAGCAACACCTGGTATCAAATAGACAGATAAATAAAAAACTCTTCCTAGAAGTAATATACAAAGGAAAAGTATTATTTATTCCCAGTTCCACTCCTGGAAAATGCTTTCCATGGAAAGAAGGGTCTTGCCTCTTCATTGGTTGTGTTTGGCCTTAGTGTGTGTTAAGACATGAGGTTAGTTGACTAAGCAAACTTATTACAGCCATAGAAGGGGCATACAGAGGGCCTGGCTCCTGGATTTGCACATGTGTGTACAAAATGAAATCTAAATCTCAGAGTTATCTCTGAGCATCTCTGTGCAGACTTTCTGAGGCAGGTTCTCTCCAAAGATCTGTTCTTCAATCACTCTCATGGTCAGTATCTTTTTTCTCATCTGGTGACAACATGGTGATGGAGAACTCGCTCCTCCCTCAGGGTCTCAATCAGCACTTACTTCTGTTCCACCTTCTTGTTGCCCCAGTTGGCCCTAATACCCAGGTAGCTCTTCTTCTTCTTTTTTTTTTTGGTGGGAATGGGAACTGAACTCAGGCCCGTGTGCTTGCCAGGCAATCACTTACTCTACTGAGCCATCTCCCTGTCCGCCCAGGTAGCTCTTCTTGCTGCCATCTTTGTTTTCTTTATTTTTTATTTATTTTTTTGATAACAATAAAATTCTTCATAGGAAAATTTGCATGGGTGTAGGTACACAAATTCTGTACAAGTATAGGCAGACATCATCAGATTTGTACTATCACATACGTATGTTATATTTATG
>NW_004524662.1:8624934-8626152 GCF_000260255.1 Octodon degus | reverse complement strand
CGCCTCGGCTGGGACTGGTCCCGCCAGCGCAGGTTAGCAGGAAGCTCTCCACACACTCACCGGACCTGGGCTAGGACTGGGTCTCTGCCATCTTTGTTTTTGCCACCAGCAAGCACAAGTACAGGGATAAGGATCTGATCTCCAAAGCAGTTCTCATCATTGCTGCTGATAACCTGCCCACAGGTCTGCACCTGGAGCACTCCTGATGGGGGTGCACTTGGCTTGGGTTGTTGGTGACCAGTGGTGGCAGCACAATCATGGAAAGGTGGTGGTGTGATGAACTATGTGCTTATAGCAACCCTCACTGTCCTCCTCACCCACCAGCATGGTCTTAATGGCCTCCACTAGGATGGTCTCTGCTTCAATCTCATGCAGTTCTATGATCTTGAAAAGCATCTCCATCTTCATCTCCTTTAAAATTAAATACTAAGTGGCTAGTATAACTCAGTTAAAAAAAGTGTTAGTGGGATAATGTGACACATGGCTGCAATCCTAGAACTTGGGAAGCTGAGGTTGGAGGACTGCTGAGTTCAGGACCAGCCTGGGTCACAGCCTCTTGAATGCTGGGGTCACAGACAGGCTTTGTCTCCATGCAATGCATGTGCCTTTTTTTTTTTTTCCATAATTTTATTGATCAACAAATAGCAATGAGACAGTTTCAAATCAAATTGGTAGGACAGTTTCAATAATTAACACATTGCATACTCTCTTTCTAGTGGTTATTTCCAGTACAAGATGCGGACATGATATCCTATTTACAAGCAGCATTAGAACAAATCCCTCTATTCATTAAGAGAATGTAACTAAATAACTATCCTAACCATTCTGAATACACAGATATAAAATGGACATTGACCTGTATCCCCTTTTTTTGTTTCGTTCTGTTATTTGAATGTTATAGGTGTGTTAGCTCAGCAAAATATTCTAAAAGAGTGCAGTAGTCCATAATAGTGTTGGGTCTTCCGCTTGACTGGCAATGTCAGAAATTGTTGACGTGAGTCCCCTACAGCTCAACATAACAGCATGGCTTTACTTCTTACATTTTGTTTTTATACTTTTCTGCTAGATGGTTAAGACCAAGGTAAAGCAGGACCTATGCAAAAACAGTTGTAGCTTTTGGGTCTGAGAAGGTCAGTGAAATCCCCTCAGGATTTATCCTGAGACCTTGTACCTCAGATTGTAGATCCTTTGTCAGTGTCAGCCATGTGGATGAGTCAC
>NW_004524662.1:8623869-8624445 GCF_000260255.1 Octodon degus | reverse complement strand
CACCCCCTACTTTTTGAACAATTATTTACCTGAGAGACAGCACGGCAGCAGCTGACATGTCATGACAAGCAGCCCGTATTCAGAAGACCAGAAAGACAGGCACTCCAAGCATGAACCTACTATTACAAATTACCATCTTTAGTGCAGTTGCTTAGTTCACAGGTGTCTGTATATATAGTTAGTCAGGCTGAGAAGCCTTCCAATTAACTGCTAGATTCCAAAATCTTCTGAAGAGTCTCAGGATCACTGCCTTACCCATCTTCTACATATAACTGTATAGCTTGCCACTGTCATGTTTCCTAGCTCTTCTCCTTTTCCTCTCTTAATTATTTAGTCCTTAAGTTCTTGCTTTCCTTTTAGTTGCATTATCCCTTTCTATTTGTATTTCTTCTTTTGAGTTCTTATACTAGGGAAACTATATGACATTTACACATGTGTGTCCGATTTATTTCACTTAGGAGTATATCTTCAAGTGGCATCTACTTCAATATAAAGGCTTCGAGTTTATCATTCTTTATAGCTGAGTAATACTCCATTGTATAAAAATACCACATCTTTTTCATCCATTCCTCAGGT
>NW_004524662.1:8619903-8622909 GCF_000260255.1 Octodon degus | reverse complement strand
CCATGCTGATTTTATCACAGTAGTCTTGTAGTATAATTTCAAGTCAGGAATTGTAATGCCTCCTGCCTTGTCTTTATTGCCCAGGATTGCCTTTGCTATCCTAGGTCTTTTCTGGTTCCAAATGAATTTTAGGAACGATTTCTCTAGGTCTGTGAGGTATGCTGGTGGTAGTTTGATAGGGATTTCATTAAATCTGTACAGCAATTTTGGGAGTATGGCCATCTTCACAATGTTGGTTCTTCCTATCCAGGAGCATGGAACATCTTTCCATTTTCTGAAATCCTCTACGATATCTTTTTAAAGAGTACTGTAATTTTCATTGAAAAGATCTTTGACTTCTTTAGTTTGATTAATTCCAAGGTATTTCATTTTCCTCTGTGCTATTGTGAAATGTACTGTTTCTATGCACGTGCCTTTTATTGAGATGCTCTTCCTATATAATTTAGTCTGGCTTTGAACTCATGTCTCAGTTACTTTTGTCTTGTTGCTGGGACAAAATAGCTAATCCCCAGAATTAAGGAAGGAAAGGTTTATTTAGCTCACAGTTAGTGGAGGTTTCAGTTCGTATTTGGGTAGCTCCAAGGCAGAGTGGCACATGGAAGAGCACAGCTATTTATGGCAGTGAAAAGCAGCAAAGAGAAAAGGGAGAAGCAGCTGTTGCTTCTAGGAAGCCTCTCTCCCCTCCTTCCATTTGTATGCAGAGTATCTGCCCCAGGGTGTAGCCTCACACCCATAATCCTAGCACTGGATCAAGAATTAATCACAAACTCTAGAAGTTGCCCCATGACTGTATGAGGATTTGGGGGGACAACTAGACACAAACCATGACAACTCACTGTGTAACTCAGGCTGGCCCCAAACTTGCAATGATCCTCCAAGTGCTGGGGATTAGAGGTATGTGCTACCATAGCTAGCCAACATGTTAACATTTAAAATTGTAATGAAAATTTATTTATTTAAATAATTATTTTCATGATATTGGGCATCAAACCAGGGTTTCATGCATGCAAAGCAACTGCTCTGCTTCCAAGCTTTGTCCCCAGTCTCTGATGAAGATTTAGACTGCATATAGTATGTTAATTAAAAAAAAAGAGCACTAATATTCTGCATTGCAAAAACTCTACTCAATTATCAGGGGCTAAGTTTTTTCAGATGCTATGGCAGTTCTTTTTCTGCCCCCACCCTTTTTTTGAGATAGGCTCTGTTTATGTAGCTCAGACTGGCCTCAGCCTTACAGCAATTCTCCTGCTTCAGTCTCACAAGTACTGGAATTAGAGGCATGCAACATCATGCTTGCTGTATTTCTTTTTTCCTAGAAAAAATGTATTTACCTTTGCACTTGCCAGGCAGGCACTTGTGCCACTGAGCTGTCTCCCTGGCCTGAGGGTAAATAAGTGGTGGTCTGAAACATGTGGGTTGCTAAAGCTATAATGTTCAGTAAGTTAGGTATATTAAAGGTTCCTAACATACAGTGATACAGTTCAACAGTGATTTTTCAAGTTTACAGTGATATGAAAGTGACAGGTGCTATCAGAAACTATACTCTGAGGGCCAGGGATGTAGCTCAGTGACACAGAGCCTGCCTAGCAAGTGTGAAGCCCTGAGTTTGATTCTTTTTTTTTTTTTCTTCTTTTGTTGGAACCAGGGATTAAACTCAGGTCCTTGGGCTTGCCAGGCAAACACTTATTCTACTGAGATATCTCCCTGGCCCGAGTTTGATTCTTGATACCCCTGACCAAAAGAAACTATACTTTGAAGTTTGATCTTTTCCTGGGCTAGCCCTTGGCTCTGAGTTATCTCCCCAGCCCGAGGGTAAACAATTGATGGTCTATAAAACGTGGGTTGCTAAAGCTATGTTTAGCAGGTTAGGTATATTAAATGCATTTTCTATTTGTGTGACATTTCAATTTATTAGAGATTTATTCATGTATAATTCCACCATTAAGTCAAAGAATATCTGTGTTTAGTTGTTTTACTTCACAGCAAAAGATTTACATCAACACATAAAAGTTTCAGGCATGATGACACATGACTGCAATGCCAGCACTTGGAGACTGAGGCTATACAGTGAGTGCAAACCCAACCTGAACCATGTAAGTTAGAGACTCAGTACAATTTTCTGAAGACAGAAAGTCTGCAAGTATTTCCTAAGCACAATTAATATAAGTACAGCGCTAGAGATATAGTTCAAAGGCAAAGCCCCAGGGCTTAATCTTTAACACATACACAATGAAAGAACTAAAATTAATCTTTCCTCTATTTATATTTTAATTTTCAGATTTTATTTTTACTAGTGCATGTCTGCATTAAATAACGATTACATTTATTGTGGGTCCTCTATGTTTATAAGTAATTCATTCTTATTAGTCCTGATTTTAATTATGCCAGATCACCTAGGGCTGGCTATTAGGTATCTGACAGTCCACTCCAACAAAAATAACTGTTTATGGTCGTGAATTATGGTACTTAAACATATAAAAAATGTTCAACTTCACCTGAAATGCCAATCTAAGTTTTCCTAAATATTATTTTAATCTTTATCACCCAAAACAAAAACTAAAAATTGGCAATTCACATTGTTGCTTACATTACAGGAAAGTGGGTTGTGGATACATTGCTAGTAGGGCTTTATTTTTATTTTTTGCTAGTGGGACTTTAAATGAGAAAGCTCCTATACTATATTCTTTTCCATCAATTCAAGTCTGAAGAACTGTCTCACAGACATATCCTTATATGCAGTGAAAGATCCTGTGCAGATAACCTACAGAAGCATTATTTGTATTATCAAAAGACAAAAAACCCTGTATATCCATTAGTACAGGTATGCAACTGTATGGAACTATTTAAATAAATTATGATACATCCATGCCCAAAAGAGGAAAGGGTCTATATTTAAAAAGGAAAAGGGTAAGCTGAGATGGATAATAAAAGAATTATCAAGTGGAACCTTGGTATCATATAGCAATTGAATTGTTTTCCTGCCTTTCTTCCTCCCTTTCTCCTTCC
>NW_004524662.1:8616937-8618229 GCF_000260255.1 Octodon degus | reverse complement strand
TTTGAACAATCATCTACCCTTTATTATTTTTACATTATTTATAATAGCTACTAGGGGCATCTGTTATTTTTGCCTGTCTTACATATCTTTCCTCGTTTTTAGATAATGGCATCCTGGTGTCTTTCCTCAGCTTTTACTCTATGTGGTTGCTCTGGAGCTGACAGGTTTGTCTCACACTGAGATTTTGAAAGCTCTCAAGACTTCAGCTGCAAATACTGGGAAAGAAACACTGTCTTTTTATAAGGACCCAGGTACTGAGAAAGCCATCTTGTTATCATTCAGAAAGAGCAAACCTCTTAATAAATCTAGTGTAGATCAAAGTGAGCTAACTAATTCCTTGCAATTTTCTTTCTGCTGCCTAAGTGAGCTGTAATTGTACTTTTAAGACTTGCAACTGGACAAGGGCTAAAAATACAAGAGCTCCTCTTAATTTGGTTCAGTTATAATACTTTAATATTATTGTAGTTCTGTGTATACCCTTTTTTTTTTTTACTGTCTCCCTAACCACACAGTGGCATTACTTTCTGGGAAGAAGTGAGGAGACTGCTAACAAACTGCTAAATTGCTCTGGTCTCCCTAGCTGCTAGACATCAGGAGTTGCATCTGAACCATAATGAGATATATCCTTGGATGAATGGTGCCAGAGGATGGTCAAAAAATGATTTTGCTGCTTTTCTTAACTCTGCCTAGATTATTCAACATACCAAACACAATCAATAAAAAAGATTATAAAAAGAGTAACTTGAATTCTTCCTAAATCTAGAAAAAAAAAAGCAGTATGATACACATAATGTTTTATTCTGGAAATAATAAAGACAAAACATGACTAGCTAGTACAATTTAGTGTTGTGCTGCTTGCTGAGATACTTTATAGAAGATTTCACTACTAAAGTCTATTTCCTCAAGTTAGCAGAAAAGTGTTAATCATGAAAATTAAGCCAAAGCTATAAATGACCTCTTTTACCTAGCACTTTGCTTTTACTTAAAGCTTTATAAGATTTCTTTCACAAATGTATATATTTTTTAATATACTGTGCAACTAGTGATGTATTATAAAAGATTATGAGGACCGAGGGCCGCCGGATCCTGAACAGACCCAGAGTGCAGGCCCGGCAAGTGAGTGAGACGACTGAGGCCGCGGGATCCTGAATAGACCCAGAGTGCAGGCCCGGCGAGTGGGTGAGAAGACCCGGGCCCGCTGGATCCTGAATAGACCCAGAGCCCAGGCCCTGTGAGTGAGTGAGACCACCCAGGGCCCGCAGATCTTCATTCGACCCAGAGTGCAGGCCCAG
>NW_004524662.1:8613445-8614922 GCF_000260255.1 Octodon degus | reverse complement strand
AGGATACCACCTGATAAATGTACCAAACTCAACTAGAAAATCAAAGCTTTAGAACAACCATTGTAATTACTGATTCAGGCAGCAGCCATCTATGAATATTGAAATTATTGGTTGAAAGATAAATCTCAAAAGTTTTCCTTATAGGTTATTTATTACTTACAGAAGGGAAAAGATATCTTTATGGTGGAAATACCTAGTGGTGGCTATACTAACCTGGTGATCCAATTTAGTGTCATTAGTAATATCAGATGAATTTGATACCTGCTGCTGGATGGGTATGTCTTATAGTTCCTGACAAAAATGTTCAGTCTGAGTTTAATCATGAAGAAACACTATAGCAAATCAAGATTTTGAGATATTCTGTAAAACAGTAGGTCTTTATTTTTCAAAATAAATGCATTGAGGAAGAAAAACAAAATAAAAAAAAAGATTATGAATCAAGAGATGATGTGCCAAATAACCAGACTTTTAATTTTTTTTTTTTTTTGAACTGGGGATTGAACTCAGGCCCTTGCACTTGCCAGGGAAGCACTTATTCCACTGAGCCACTCCCCAGCCCTAGACTTTTAATTTTTTTGTTGGTGTTATCTGATAACAAAATTCTCTCTCTCTCTCTCTCTCTCTCTCTCTCTCTCTCTCTCTCTCTCTCTCTCTCTCTCTCTCGGGCCTAACCATGTAGTATAAGATGGCCTCAAACTTGCAGCAATCTTGTGTCAGCATCTCGAGTGATGCAATTACAGGCATACAGCACAATGACCAATGATGACACAATTTTCTTATATAAAATGCCTACTTACATTGGCTTGATACTGTTCCAGAATCACATGACCTGGAAACTCTGGTTCTGGAATAGCTGCAAATCGCCGAATAATAACTAATAGTGTTTCAAGGCCAGAAAGACGGAGCTGGTCACTGTGATCTGTGGCAGCCATAAAAGCCATTCGAATTAAGTCAGCAAGATGCAGCACCAGGAAGTCATCTATAAGATTAAAAGTATCTTATTAAGAAAAAGACATGCTGAAACTAAAGTTTGTGTTCAAGTGATAATTTTTCCTTTCAGTTTTATAGCCTAGACCTTTTAGGTAACCCTGATTTCATTGTTTTAGTTTCTGCTGTGTTAAATACCAAATAAAGTTGAATTTAATGCACATTCAAATGTGCATGCGGGCACATGCACACACCCACCCACCTAGCTCAAACCAAATAATTACATGGAGCTATTCAGAAGCCAAAAGCAGAATCAGCATCTTTTATAAGAGTATTAATTGTCTTTTCAATACATATTTTGGTTCAGACTTTCTGATAAAATTTTGTTAGTTGGTACTTAAGAGTCCTTGAGTTTTGATGAATCTATTTTCTTCTTGTCAAACTGAAGCTAAGAGTACCTCGGTAGTGTCCCAAATTTTCTGATCAAGAAGATTATGGGGCCAAAGAGGAAAGTGATCGATGATGTAGAGTGGGCCTAAGGAGAGTCACA
>NW_004524662.1:8602637-8612895 GCF_000260255.1 Octodon degus | reverse complement strand
TCCGATTTGATTTGAAACTGTCTCATTGCTGTTTATCAATAAAACTTTGAAAAAAAAATAAAACAAAAAACTGAAGCTAAGAGATTAATGTTCCTTAAAAAACTCATGTGGCTCATTATATGGACTAGATTTTCTCATTATTGTATGTCTTGCCAAACATATAAATGGTAAAAATATAAAAAAAATCGTTAGTGATAGAAATAATGGTAATCCTCTCATTTCTGCAACATGTTCTTCGATATGAAAATTCTGAGAAGAGATTTTAAGAAAATCATTTCACAATGGCAAGGTGTTTTTTTTTTTTTTTTTTTTTGTACTGGGGATCAAACTTAGGACCTTGAGCTTGCCAGGTAGGTGCTTATGCCACTGAGCTGTATCCCAGCCCCTAACATTGTTTCAGTAATGTTTAGGGACACACCACATCTTGCCAAAAATATTATTTGAGACTAATTTAAAGAACAGAGTTATAGCCCACACTTTAGAAGTAAGGTATACTAGTAAGTGCCAGATACTATTTCATTCTATTTTACCTTATTTTGTTTTTGAGGAGCCGAGGGTTGAACTCAGGCCCTTGCACTTACCAGGTAAGCACATATTCAACTGAGCTATCTCCCCGGCGTCACCTTATTTTGTTTTTGTGGTACTGGGGACTAAATGCAGTACCTTGCACATGCTAGGCAAACACCTGACACACAGTCGCATCCCTAGCTCTCAACTACAGTTTTAACTGGGAATATAAGAATCAGTATCTTTGGCATACTAATTTTATATCCATAATAATCTTATAAGTGCTGATCCTAAATACGAGTCTCAATAAATGTTAGCTTTTTAAAAAAAAAATCATTAAATCAGACACCGAATTCATACTCAAAACATAATAGGAACATTTTGCTTTTAACTGATAAAAATATTCCAAGGGCACTTGGAAATGTGCATTGTGATTTGACACATGTCCTTATATGAATTTTAAAAATTAGAAATCAAAACATAAGTACATATATACATACAGGTAAAAAATAAAATTGAACAAGAGGTCAAAATGGTCTTACATTCAGGAATGTTTATACTGAGATAGGTTCAAATGTTTCTAGGTAATATGCATTACATAACCCAAAAATCTGTCAGCAGAAATTTGTAAAAGTTACAATATAGAAAGTAATTTTTGGAAACTAGCTAATGTGTACATACTATTTCCCAAGAAGATTATTTTCTATAAACTTAATCACTTCATATATTCATTAAGCAAAAGTGAATGCAAATTTAAATCTAATCATTATAGAAGTATTTAGACATTTAAAAATGTAACCTATGGAGACGGCTAGATAGCTCAGTGGACTAAAGCGCCTACTTAGGCAGAGTGCAGCAGCTGGGGTTTGATTCCCGGTGTGCCACGTTGGCCCTGCCCCGGGGGTGCACTGAGACAGCGATTGAGACTGGGCCAGCTCTTGGGAGGCTGAAAACAGAAGAATCACTACAAGTCTGATCTATGTAGTGAGACCCTACAGACCCTGTGTCATGTCATGTAGACCTTGTACTAAATTAAAAAAATGAATGAAACCTATCGCTTACATAAATATAATCAAGTTTCATAACTGATAAAAAATAACTTTAGTTTTACTCTTAGTAGCTTATTTTTGCAGTACTAGGGACTTAATGTGAGCACAGGATGTACTAGACAAGTGGTCCACTACAGAAGTGTATCTCCAATTTTAGTTTTATTGTTTGAGTTAATATTAAAACCTAAGCAGACAGGGGCTGGTGAGATGGCTCAGTGGTCTAAAGCACCTACTTAGAACAAGCTTAGCAAAGCACAGGGACCGTGGTTCAATCCCCCAGCACCACATGCCAGCCAGCCCTGCCCCCTGGTGGGCTGAGCTGGCCACACACACACACACACACACACACACACATAAATAAAAATTAAAAAAACAAAAACATAAACAAAAAACCCCAAAAACCTAAGCAGACAGCGCTATTACTTATATCATTTGGTCTTCTCATTAACATGTCACTTACTTCTTGAATCCCTTCTTTTCATTTCTTGTGCTAATGCAATGTCAAAATGCGCGCTATTTGCCTTCTCACACTGGTTAATTATTCTACAGACGCATTCAGCAGCAAAGACTCTAGTGCCCCATCGGGGATTAGTAAAAGGATGAGATTGTTCATTACTTCTGGTGGTCAAGACTGAGGAATCATCACCTTTATCTCCTTCTTCCTCTTGCATTGTATCCACACATGATACGGCTGTAAAATCTTTTATCAGGGGAGAATACATGTAATTACAATCAATGGGAAGATATAAAGGAACACAAAATGACTTGAAATGCTTTCTAGAATTACTATCGATCAGTTATATACCTTTATAATAATGTCAAATAATTGGGTCTAACAAGCTATCTGACTTTTCTTAAACTATCTTGTATGTCAATATTTTTTTCTGCATTATGGTAAACTGTATCTTTTATGAAGAAGTCAACAGAGACTAAAGGGCATTTTCTTATTAAGAAAAAATGAAAAAAAAGAAAAAAAGAAAAAATGAAGCCAAACTACAGAATATAAAGAATAAATGGCAAAATAAAATTGAGCTAACTTGCCCCCAGGCATGCTGAGCCAGCCACCGAGACTGGGCATGGTGGCGCACCCCTGTAATCCCAGTGATGGGGAGGCTAAAAACAGGAGGATCATGATAAGTTCAAGCTGTGTGGTAGAACCCTGTACCAAATACATTAAAAAAAAATAGAGTTAGCAAGCTCAGGGAATATGAATATAAAATTAAAGTAAGGTAAAATATTCATTTGTGTATGGACAAAGAGATTTTCCTTTTAAAAAAAAGTCCTCATAAATTCTGAAGTAGTACTGATACAAGACAGTGTTACAAGGTAAAACATTTAGTGCCTATGTTTAAAGAGCAGGTATAGATCACTAGAAAAGATGAGGCCCAATAAAAAAAATCAGGGCAGACAGAGGAGAATAAAATAACTACAGAAATTTTATGGTAGCTTTTTCCTTCTCACATAATTCAGAGATGAGAGCTACATTAAATTATAAAGCTTGTACAACTAAACTGGGAGCCAATGAAATATATAGTAATGGAAAATTCATGGCTCTAAAAGTTATGTAGGCTTAAAATTGAACCTGTAGTCTTTAGATATATTATTAATCACTCCCAGTCTCTAAAATGAAATTAACACTGCCTATTCATAGGTTAGGGCAAAAGATTAAAACATAAAATTGGTAAAGTTCCTAGAATACAATTGGTTTCTTTTTTCTTCCTCTCATTTTATTTTCTCTCTTACTATAAGGATAATACATATTATATATATATATATATATTTATATATATAATATTTATATTCAATAGTTATACTGCTGATTCTCTGTTGAAGGCACAGGTTTGTTCTAACATTGTTTGGATAATTAAATGCTCATATCTTGTACTCTGAATAATCGATTTAAAGATACCATGTAATGTGTTGACCATTGTTACCCTACCATATTGTTTTGGAATTTTGCTTTGTTTCTTTCTCTTTAAAATAAAAAACTTTGAAAAAAAGAATACATATTTTAAAGACTCAAATATACATTGTATAATTATGTTGTATTAGCAAAGACATTACAGATATATTACTTTATAATATATATTTGAAATTAACATTAGAAAATGGGGTGAAATTAACTGTCTAAAAATGTAACTGTTCATAAGAATTTATCATTTTAATTTGTGGCATGCCTAATATTTATCATACATGTGAAAAAATAATTGGGGCATTATAAATTAAGTCAGACCTTTTCTAGCACACATAGTAGCTCTAAAAGCAACCTTTAGTGTTAAGATTTTTTAAATGTTCAAATTAAAAGAGAGTTCTAAGACATTACAAGTAAGAATCTTCATTTGAAACAATCACCAGACAATTATAATTCAAGTAAGTAAGACTGATGAATTGTCACTCGCAAATAATTCTTTTATATTTTACTTGATCATGTTTAATTAAACAACATTATGTATTAAGCTCATAGACACAAAAGACAAAAACATGTAAGTATTCCAAGTCAGTATTTTCATATTAAACACTACAGATAAATAAGGCAGATATTTATAAGTAATTTACTAAAACCACACAATGTAAGTACATTAGGATAGCTCCACCTGGGATGTTCTCTAACTTGTATAAAAAATATTAACATCAAACTTTTTTGATGTTAATTTCTAAAGATGTCCATTACATGAAAAATTTTAGAGGATCTTCAAAATAGGCTTACATATTGGCAAACTATTCTGAATATGATTTTTACTTCTAATTTTATTACTGTGACTGTTAATCCCCAATACTTACCAGCTGATGCAGCAAGTACATCTTTACAAAGCTTTAACCAAAGGGAGAGTTTTTCCACCGCCAGAGATGTGAGCATGTAATTTAAAGTCTCCTTGATATCATGGCATAACCTCTGATCTGTCTCTTTGTCTAGTAAGATCAATAATGCCCCTTCAAGGCCCACTTCTCTGATATTAGCATCTGACAAGAAGAAAACCAATAATCTAAGTAATACAGAAAACAATACTGTCATATGAGAAGCATACAGATTCAATAGTTAACTATTACATATAAATATATTTTTATTTATTTATTTTTGTATTTTAGGGTAGGGTCTATGGACTCGCAGTGATTCTTCTGTTTTACAGCCTCTGAAGTGCTGGGATTACAGGTGTGTGCCACCACGCCCAGTCTCAATTGTCATCTCAGCACATCCTGGGGGCAGGGCTGGCACAGCAGGCCTGGGGATTGAATCCCTGGCCCCTGCGCCTACTTGCAGGCGCTTTAATAGGCTGAGCTATTCAGCTGGCCTATAAATACATTTTTAAAAAGTAACCTAAGTATTGTACTCTATTGTACAGAGGTCAATTTTACTATTCTTTATTTTTTTTGTTACCAGGTATCAAACTCAGGACCTTCAGCTTGCCAGGCAGGCACTTGTGCCACTGAGCTATCTCCCTGGCTGGGCCACAGAGATCAATTTTAGCTTACAACTGAACTCTGGGATCATTTTGGATCATGTACAGCTATTTTTGATTTATCTTTAACTAGGAGATTAGGACTGAGGCAAAACTGGTCAAACAATAGGGCAAAATCTGTCAAAGTCATGGATGCCCAGGGAACTTGTAGAGACACAGAATCCAGGATGACTTTGTAGTTTTTATGCCCTGTACAGGGAGCCAATCAGAAAGTGCTATTTTCAATTCTTCCTTTATATGTGGCATGAAACCAAATGCATTCAACAGAACAGTTCAAATCTGGCAGGCCAACTGAGTTTTTGATAGGACAACCATCCCAATGTTTTATTTGCCAGAAGATGAAAGCAAACCAGGATTCCAGATACAAAGGACCCTTTTTCCTATATCCTCTTGGTTGTTGTGAGTATTCACTGACCTGTTCTTTTTTTTTTTAAATTGTTCTTTTTTGTGTATATATACTGGGGTGGGAGTATGGTTTGAGACAGGATTTCACTATGTAGTTCAGGTTTCTCTTGAGCTCAGTGCTGGCCTGTTATTCTACCTTGGAAATAATGTATAAATACATATCCCTGTTATCTTTTCTTTTCTGATTTGTTCTTTTTTGAGACAGCATCTTACTATAAAGTTTATTTATTTATTTGAGACAGGGTCTCGCTATGCAGTTCAGGCTGGTCTTGTGCTCACTTTTTTAGCCCCCCTCCCCTAGGTTGGTCTCAAACTTGCAGAGATCCTCCTGTCTCAATTTCCTGAGTGCTAGGATTACAGGCATGTACCACCACACCTGCTGATCTGTGGCCTGGGTCAAGACTGCACCTGGGGATGCAGGCCAAGACCACATGGCATAAGGGGCCAGGGATTGAACTTGGGTCCTTATACTTGCCAGGTAGGTACTTATACCTCTGAGCTATCTCCCTGGCTCCTTGCTATATAGGTTAGAATAGACTTGAACTCATTATGTAGTCCAGACTGGCCACAAGATCCCAGAATCCTTCTACTTTGGCCTCCTACATGTTGAGATTACAGGCAGTCACCACTACACCTGGATCTCCCCTTCCTAAGCTACGTTTCCTATGTGTTTTTTTCCAAGGAAAGAATTCCTCCAGGTCCCACTATCCAGTAATACTATCATTAATAAGTCTTTATTAACAACTATTGATATGCTGTGATATTCCAAGTAATATTCAATACAGTACACATAAATTCTATCCACTGTTGCTTGGTATTTGATTTCTGCTCCAAAGTTAATTTTAAGTCATTAAACATAATTAATAACTTTCCTCATTCTGGCATGAAGCTTCTAAATTTTTTTAACATGAGGGTACAGGCCAAACAAACATTTTAAGGAGAACAGTATTTAATTATTACAGTGATCTTACTCTATTAAATTAACATAAATTACTATAAAGTATTCTTATTGCAAAGTACTGTATTTCTCGAGAAATACAAGCTTTGATTTAGTGTCATTTTGATTCTGAAAATGCAAACAAAATTCATTTGTATCTATGTGTCACGAAATCAAATGAATTTCACTTTAAACAAATTAAGTCATATAGCATTTATGAAACAATTTAGATTCCAGAGATTGTTAGACTAATCTATTTTTTCAAATTTGTTTTTGGTACCAAGAATTGAACTCAGGGCCTCATGCTTGCCAGGTAGGTGCTGTGCCAAGGGCTCAACCCCAGCCCATGTTAGACTATTTTAAGAGTGGAACTGTCTTGAAAAGGCCAGAAGAAAGTGAAAGGAATGTTTCATACTGGCAGTCTATAAGAATGTAATAATATAGTGTGTCAGTAATGACTAGAGCTGAGATTTGGGTGGGCAGGAGACATAAAGGACATATTTTGGGACAGTATAGGAAATCTGGACTATAAACTTTATGATGCTACTAAAGCAATGCTCATTTCCTTAGGTGTAAAAATGGTGTGTGGTTACATATGAGAAAGTTTTTCTTGGGGAATGTAAACTGAATTATATAAAAGTAATCTGTCAGATCTATAGCCTGCTTTCAAATGATCTGACCGAAATTGGTGTTTGTATAATAACATGGCTTGGGATAATTCCAGAGCCTAGGAGCCTGAGGCAGGATAAACACACATTTGAGTCCTGCCTGGGCAATGCAGTGAGACCCTATTTCAAAATAAAAATAATAGGGCCAGCCAAATAGCTCAGCGGATTACAGTGCCTGCAAGCAGGTACAGGAGTCGGGGTGGGGAGTGGGGTGTTTGATTCCTGGGCCTGCAGTGCTGGGCACACTGAGACAGTGACTGAGACTGGGCATGGTGGTGCGTGCCTGTAATCCCAGCTCTTTGGAGGCTGTAAACAGGCAGATCACTAAAGTCTGATCTAGTAGTGAGACCCTGAACACCCTGTAGACCCTTCCCTAAAAAAATAAATAAATAAATAAATAAAATAAAATAAAAACAACAAAGTCTCTAGATGTAGCTCAGTGTGAAGACTCTAGGCTGATCCCCAGCACTGACCTCCTCCACAAAAGAGAAGGAAAAAAAATTTGGGGGGGCTTGAGACAGGATCTTCCTGTATAGTCAGGGTACCCTTGAACTTACTATATAGCCCAAGGGCAACTCACCTGCCTCAGCCTCCCCAGTGCCAGGATTATAGGTGTGTACCACCATGCCTAGCACAAAAGAAATCTTCAATAACACACACACACACACACACACACACACACACACACACACACACACATGAAAGAAAAGGAAAGGGGAAGAAAAGGAAAGGAGAAAAAGAAAAAAGGAAAAGAAAATAGGTGAACTTATACGCTTGTTGCATGGTTCGTAGTGCTTACCTATGATCTTGAAAAATTACAAAATTTAAAAATTAACACAATGAGTTCTTTACTATAATTTTACTCATTAGTTAACTCAATTATTTAAGAATATGTTGGCATGTTTACACAAAATTTGAAGCAACAGATACAGATAATTTCAGTGGTGAATATACTGAGGATCCTTTCACGAAGAGTATCTGACAGTGTTAGAAGATTAAAAATTTTTCTTTTAAGGTTAGAAATCACAGAATAACTTGAAAATGATTTCTGCAACCTGTTTGATGATTATATCTGTATAGTCACGCTGATTAACCCAATTCATGTTTTAATACAATAAAACTAATTTGAAGAGTGTGGACTATTGACAATTCAGCACACTATGGATCTGAAAGCTTAAAGATACTGGAAAGAGTTGTGAAATTTGTGCTGTTCTGAAAAGCTGGGTAGGGCCGGAGATGCAGCTCAGTGCATAGCACCTGCCTCGGAAGTGAAAGGTCCAAAGTTCAATTCCCAGTACAAAAACCAAAATAAACAAAAAAGTGGCTGGGTGTGGTGGCATACCCATATAGTTCCAACACAATGAACTGTATAGCAAGACCATGTTTTAAAAAAAGGATCCTGTCTCAAAAAAACAAAACAAAATAAAAAAGAAAGAAAGAAAGAAACAAACAAACAAACAGAAAAGTTTCTAAAGAACTCTGGAGCCTGGGCATGGTGGCACATGCCTATAATTCCAGCATTTTGCAGGCTAAACCAGGAAGATTGCTGTGAGTTTAATGCTATCCTTGTCTACAAAGTGAATTCATGGCCAGCCTAAAAGTACAGATCAAGACCCTGTTTCTGTAGGCATGTTTATATTATCCACAGTTTAAAAAATAGAGGATAAGGGCCAGGGAGATAGCTTAGTGGCACAAGTGCTGCCTGGCAAGCACAAGCATAAGGTCTGGAGTTTGATCCCTGGTACCAAAAAAAAAAAAAAAAAAAGAAGATATATACTTAAATCTTACTGGCTAAGAAATTTTTAATTCAGGTCCAAAATGTTGAGAAGGGGTAATAAAATCAATTATGTTTTTTAAACACTCTGCATACTTATATGCAAAATTTAAGATTTAAACAGGTACTTGTACTGGACCTAATGCTGATAAAAAAGAATTACCTGGAGTCAAGTCTTCTCTGCCATCTGTAGCAAGCATAACAGCATATTCTGAAACTTCAGCCGCTTCTCTCTGTACAAGCTGACGTAAACAAGCCAGAACTGCTCTTCTTAGTAACAAATACGGACTACAAAGATTCACCTGAAAAATACCATGTGGGGAATGAAAAAGCTAAAACTCTTGATGACATTTAGTATGTCTAACAGGTATTAATAGAACTTTCTTTTGATTTTGTCTAGCCCATTACTGGGTTGGACACAGTTTCTTAAGTACATAGAAATTTCTTAGAACTATTCTAGTATAAGATTATATAACTTGGAACTAGCTTAAGAGATACTGTATTTGTTAAATTATCTGCTATTCAAAAGCAAATTCAAGCAACAACCTCTTGACAATGTTAGATGCCAGAATGAGTAAAAATAGTTTGGAGAGATAAAAGAAATACAATCGAAAGGATTCACATATTTGAACTCATACAACTACAATGTTTTAAGATTGCCTAAGAAACTACTGTAGCACACAAATATAACAACATAGCACACTGGTTAAATTGGGAGCCCAGGAGTCAAACTGCCTCAGTTTGAGTCCTAGATCCACCAATTACTAACTTTGCAACTTGGGCAAGTTACTTAGCCTCTCTGTGCTATAGTTTCCTTATTTGGAACACTACCCCACCTCAGAGGGCTGTTGTAAAGTTAACTGGATTTCCAAAGTGTTTATTACAGAACCTGGCAAAGAGTAATGCTCAACAAATGCTGTTATTAAGGCACTAATGATGACATGTTAAGAAAACAGAGTAAATGTGTTTTCAAATAAAGTAACAGTTTTAGTCAAAAAACATATTCACCAAAAATGCTCACTGGAAACATTACAGAACAGGAAATTTTTTTTTTTTTTGCGGAACCAGGGGTGATTGAACTCAGGCCCTTGCGCTTGCCAGGCAAGTGCTTATTCTACTGAGCTATCTCCCTGGCCCCCAGGAAATTTAATATATATGTAAACACACACACAGCACACACACACACACACACACACACACACACACACACACACACACACACACGAGCTACAATATAAATCTCAGTGAATTTTATCTACCTATGGAAAATGATTAGCTTGGTAATATACCTCAAATGATCAAATAATAGTCTCAGGTTTCTGGACATTAACTCTTACTAAGTGATTTTGTAAGTGAAATGAGGAAGGTCAAGAAATTTAAACAGGGCTGGAGAGATGGCTCAGTGGTCTAGAGCACCTACTTAGAACAAGCTTAGCAAAGCATCAGGGACCGCGGTTCAA
>NW_004524662.1:8561978-8602502 GCF_000260255.1 Octodon degus | reverse complement strand
GTCTGTAACAATAAATATGCACCTTTTGGGGTGTGCTGGAGATCAAACCCAGTGCATTATACATGCTAAGCCTGTGCTCTTCCACAAGTGACACCCCCAGATTTTTTTTGGCAGAACCGGGGATTGAACTCAGGCCCTTGTACTTGCCAGGGAAGCGCTTATTCCACTAAGCCATCTCCCCGGTCCCAACATCCCCAGATTAATGTGTATCTTTTCAGTTTTTGAGAGAAAGCCTTGTCATGTAGGTTGGGCTGGTCTTGAACTCATCATGTACCCCCCACTGGACCTGAACTTCCAGTGAATCTCTTGTCTTAGCCTCCCAATTATTAGATTTAATATCCATGCACCACCATGCCCAGCAATGTATCTCTGATGGTCATTTTTTTCAAAGCAAAATTTGAGAAATAATGGCATGATTTTGCTGGTGATTTGGCATATGTGGGAAAAATAGGACTGAAATAGGTCAATTTGCTGTGAAGAGTAGTTCCTAAATACTGAGGAAAAAAGGCTAGTTGTTTGCAGCTAGTTTTTAATGTTTAAGAACCACATACAAAGACAGCTGAATCCTAAATTTTATCAGAAGGAAAAAATAAAAGCCAGAGAAAGTTAAAGTTATCATTACTGAAACATACAGATGGGAATTTCTTTTTAACTATATTCTATTATACCCTTGACCCATACAATTGACTCAAAAGTATATAGAGAGGAATACTATTCACAGCATTCTCATACAAATGTAATTCCAGTCATGTTTAGCAACTTCAGTTGTTAGAAACTAGCACACAGGATAACAGAGAAATTAAAATATACAGAGATTAAGCTCACTCATGCCCAAGATTACTGCTGTATTTAATAATGACAAAGCATTCTACAAGAGAATTTTTTAAAAAGGTTAATTAATCCACTAGTTATTTTAAGTGGATCCTTACAAGCACATAATACAAGGCAGGTGCAGCATTTATTTAGGCCAGTTAAACAATCTTTTAAAAAGCATGCTTAGGTGTACTTTGGTAGAAAAAAAGATAGGAGGTTGTCACACAAAGCAGAACAGAGGCTTAATATTTCCATGTCATTCTCCAGCATTTAAATTGGGAAGAGGAAGAGAGTAATTAAGACAAACAAAGCAGGCAAAATGCAGAAATCAAATCAAACTATTAAGTACAAGTCTTTTCTGAAATGAATATATTAAATGAAAATGATGCAAAATGCAGTGCATGAAGTGAATGCTCCAGCTGGAGGTTTAGTACAATATGCTTACACTGGTATTAAATAAGCACCATGTAACATGCTACACATCCTGGAATTTACATTGATGGTTAGCTTAAACATATAGATGCAGAGGTAAACAAGAAACAGCTACAATCAAAAACAACACAAACAGCAAATGCAAATTTCAAAAAAAGTTAGGAAGCAAGGGTCAGGGACCTACCAACACAGAATTATCCAATAAGATCTCCTGCACAAAAACAAATGACAGACCAGTCATGACAAAACCAAAGGATAAATACTAGGATGACTTTGACAACAATCAGCTAAACATTAAAATATAAATATTGATAAAGTTATTGCTTAAATTGGCTTAACTCCAGTTTGAGTGTGGCATAAATACTTTATTTTCCAACTTAAGAGTGGAACTAAGATCTTCAGAATAGTTAATTCAAGAATTCCAAGGTGTAAAGATATAAAATACACAATACTCTTAATATGTACATTTGAGTAATTAGCTCTTCCTTTGGAATCTCTAATTAAGCTCAGTATCAGAACCAGACCCAGCAGATATGTCTATGAGAAGAATGATCTCACTGCACTCCCTGGACTGCACTCCCAAAGAACAGGTGTCTGGCAGGAGACAAAATCAATGTATTACTTCATCAGAAGTTAATTATAGATTTTTTTTTAAAACACTTGCAAGCCACATCTTAAAACTGACAGTACTTAGAATTGCTAGTGTAGCTAAGGCCAAGTTCAGAATGGAAGTTATAACAGCAAGCAGTTACAAGGAAATCTTTATAGTATGATTCTTGCCTAAAGATGAAATAGAATTTCCTTGAGAATATTCTAAAATATAATAAATTCTAATGAGTTTAGAATTAGTAACTAAAATATTAAGACATATAGTGTAGTGTGTTTTTTTGAGACAGACTACATAGACTCTCACTATGTAGTTCAGGCTGGCCTTGAACTCACAATGTAGTCCAGGGTGGCAACCATTCTGTCTTAGCCTCCTGAATACTGGAACTACAGGTGTGTACCACCACGCCTAGTATGACTGTTATTTTTGAATATGATTTCTATGTAAGAAAAAAATCCACATACACTTTGAAAATTATGAGTAACATATAAGATTTATAATGATTACTACAGATTTCCTCTACTGCTCAATGGAGCTAAAAGAAAAATCAGTCTCTTATTTGTATGTACTTTTTTCTCCCCAAGTCTGCAGAAGGAAATAAGTTAATGAATTTGATGAGATCTTATTCATCATTAATTATTGTTAATCATCTTAACAATTTTTAAAAATCACTTATTTATTTGGTATAGGGTCTCGCTGTGAAGCTTGGACTCATAGTGATTTTCCTGTCTCAGTCTATCCCAGCGCTGGAATTACAGGCATGTACCACTACGCCTGGTTTCAGTGGCCAGCATGGCACAC
Organism: Octodon degus; assembly: GCF_000260255.1. Taxonomy (NCBI): domain Eukaryota; kingdom Metazoa; phylum Chordata; class Mammalia; order Rodentia; family Octodontidae; genus Octodon; species Octodon degus. The sequence continues at coordinate 8,599,849 of NW_004524662.1, read as the reverse complement.
CTGGGGTTCTGGGACTAGCATGGCAGGTGGTACTGGGGATCAAATCCAGGTCCTTGCACTTGCCAGACAGGTGCTTAAGACTGTAGAGCTGTCTCTTCAGCCCCAATTACTGTTAGTCTTATCCTTCATTTCTCAATACACTTTAATAACTGAATTCATATATAAGAGAAAGGAAAAATTTTAAAAAGCCATGAATGAAACTTCTACAATTCAAGAAGAATGGCAGCATCACTATTTTTAGAAGATAAATGTCAGATCAATTTGCAAAGGATTGGAAATCTTTCCAATAATTGGTTTTGGCAATGATTCTTCAAATACAAAGAATAATATTCCTGGGCTAAGGTGCTTGAAGGGAAAGATAAAAGTCTATCCTGTAAGTGCTATTTCCCCTCATATACAATTGACCTAATCTAAGAAAATAAACAGAATTTTCTGCCAGAAAAGTCCATTACATTTTTCCAACTTTCATATGTAACTTTCAGCATTGATAATTAATACCATGTATACTTAAGATACATGTCAATATAATAAAACCCACTACTAAGTGCTAGCTAAATGTTTGGGCTAGGTGCCTTTATATGCAACATCTTACACAATCATCTTGTGAAACAGACAAATCAGCTAAAGGGGCTCATGAGAGAGGTCATGCGGTTCCCTACAGCCACACTGCTAGGACTGGCAATATGATCTAGTAGTAAAATCCATAAAACAATAAAATGATGACTGAATGAAAGATTTTTCTTTTTCTTTTTTTTTGGCTGGCTCAGGCTGCCTTAAGGGCGGGTCTGGTGTGGCATGTGGAGCTGGAGATTGAACCACGGTCCACTGTGCCTGACTGGGTTTGCCCAAGCACGCACTTTAAACAACTGAGCTAACTGACAAGCCCCCTAAAGTTGAGAATGATTTTTTTTTAAATAATTGAATAAAGAGTTCAAAAGCTTGGAGTCTAAGAATTAACTACCACCACCTAGACATGGTCCCTTAAGCAAATTATCTGATTTTATGGTCTACAGATAATCCTTTTATTAAGACTGGTTTTAATGATGCAAACATTCTACACAAACAAGGACAATATATGTGACAGATTTTCAGATTATGAGGTTCTTTAGTCTCTGAAATGCTATACATTTTTGCTTAGTCTTGAAAATAAAACTCTATAAAGTAATGCTTCTCATGGTAGTTGAGGACAGAAAACTTGAAAAAGCAATGGTGTCAGGCTACAATCCTGAATACAATTAAAATTTAAGGCAAATACAGATAAAAACTGGCTATGCTCAAGGAAAATTTTAAAACCAATTATGCTTATAAATCCTTTCTTTCTTTCTTTCTTTCTTTCTTTCTTTCTTTCTTTCTTTCTTTCTTTCTTTCTTTCTTTCTTTCTTTCTTTCTTTCTTTCTTTTTTGGCGGTACCAGGGATTGAACTCAGGGCCTTGCACTTTCCCGGCAAGCACTTATTCTACTGAGCTATCTCCCTGGCCCCTGCTTATAAATCATTTCACTAGAACTTTTGAATTGGCTGCCTTCATTTTACCACATTTCTTGATACATTATTAGAATACAGATATTAATGCATATGTTGCTAGAATATTAAAGAAAAGTGCTTAACAGAAAAACCTTGGTATATAATAATTTAGAACAGAGGAAGAAAAATACAGATTATCATAAATATTTACATGTCTACTGTATTTATACATTCCCTTTATACATAAGTACCCAATATATGTTTACTGCTTAATAGTCATAAAAATTAATAGACAAAAATCAAGTCATGATTTAAAAGGTGACTATATGAAAGTTCCTTCCTCGTTTCCAAAAGAGATGAGAAGAAAATAGGTACATAACATATTATTTTATACATAGACCAAAAACAATTAAACTAGAATAAATCTAAATTTCAAATAAAAGAAACTGAGAGCTCATTTATAATTTTATACTCACACAAAGACAGTTAACCAGACTAGACAAGTTGACATGTCGTGGAGCAAACATATGAAGCTGCTGAAGGCAAGAGATGGCCTGGGCTTGAACAAGGCAGTCTGGATTATCTTGCATAATTGCACAACCCAACAGACAAGAAGTCCTCAAGGTAGAAACTGAAGTACTGTTAACTGAAGTAAATGCCAAAAGTTTTAATAATTGACCTATTATAAGCTGGAGAGATAGCGTAGTGGTTTACACATTAGGCTCTACAGCGAGAGGTCGTAGGTTCGAGTCCCGGGTCTGCCTTGTGCTTGCTTCGGCAGCACATATACTAATTGACCTATAAAATTATTACTCTTTAAACATATATTATCAGGTTTAAAATTTATTTGCAGTTTTAAACCTGAGGATCTGTGTAAAGCAAGATGTCTGCTACAAAGTGGAACAGAGGCTAGAGGTGCAGCTCAGTGGCTGAGCATGTGCAAGGCTATGGGTTCAATTCTTACCCATTCCCACCCGACCCCAGCAGAGACGATCGCAAATATTTAGATAAATATTTTGATTTCCTTATTCTTTTTTCTAAGATAGGGTCTCAATAGGTAGTGCAGGCTGGCCTCAAACTCATGGCAATCCTCTTGCCTCAGCGTCCTAAATGTGATACTACAGCACCACCATGCTGGGCAATTTTCTTATGCTTAATTGAGATTTTTATTTACAACACAAATCATTAGGCAAAGAATAATCTAAGGTTATAGGTTTTAGCAAATTTTCATAAAAAGTTGAATTAGAAATTGCCAATAAACTTAGCCCTGCTTATTGTGTTGCTTTCAAGTATTATAGTTATGTACTATGTAATTTGAACAGGTCAAAATGTGAGTTTTTGGATTTATTCATTTATTTATTAAATAAAAGATCAGAGCTCTTTAAGCTACTCTCTTTCAAGTCTGTAATTTTTGAGGGCTTCTTTTTTGGGGTTTTCTTTTGTTGGTTGGAAGTACTGGGGCTTGAAGCCAGGGTCTTGTGCATGCTAGACAATATTCTGTCAATGAACTACCATCTGTAATCAGTCTTGGCTGTCTGTCTATCTATCTATCAATCACCAGGGATCCAACTAAGGCAGGTGCTTAAGCCACTGAGCTACCTCCCTGGCCTCTCATTTAGTTTTGGTTTTTTTTGAGACAGGGTCTCATTGTCCAGTTCAGGTTGGCCTTGGACTCACTGTAGTTCAGGCTGGCCTCAACCTTGCAGTAATCCTCTGCCTCTCAAGTGCTGGGATCACAAGCATGCAACAACATTCCAACTCTCGGGCTGGGGAGATGGCTTAGTGGAATAAGCACTTCCCTGGCAAGCGCAAGGGCCTGAGTTCAATCCCCGGTTCCGCAAAAAAACCAAAAAACAAAAAACAATACATTCCAACTCTCTCTCTCTCTCTCTTTTTTTTTTAATTTTCAACAGCATCTTGCTAAGTTGCCAGGATGACTGGCCTGGAGCTTGGGCTCATTCTGCCTTCCCAAGTAGACAGGACTAAAAACATGGAAGCATCATTAGGACGTACTTTTCTTTCTTTCTTTTTTTTTTTGGCAGAACCGAGGACTGAACTCAGGCCCTTGCGCTTGCCAGGGAAGCGCTTATTCTACTGAGCCATCTCCCCAGCCCCAGGACATACCATTCTAAATAAGGTAAATGAAATAAATTTTAGTGATATTTATATATTCATTTAACAAATCATACTGATCATCTACCATGTTCCAAGCAGACTAAGAAACAAATGCTTTTTTTTAAATTTTTTAATTTTTTTTTGGCAGAACTGGGGATTGAACTTAGGCCCCATATACTACTGAGCTATCTCCCCCACCCAACAAATTCATTTTTTACATGTACATTTTTAGGTAAAATAGCACAAAAGAAGCTTACACATACCTTGTAGCTCTGGACCTAATGTGGTAATAAGGGCATTTAAACAACGTCCAAGACTTTGGTGAACTTCAGCATAAGTAGGAGGCACATTTAACAGCAACATTATAATGAGAGAAAGGGCAGGTTCTACATGCACATGAAAGAGTGGGCCAGCAGAATCAATTAGAAGTGACAGCGAGTGTAGAGCCCAAGTCTGTGAAGACAAGGCAAAACAAATCTATTAATATTGAATTTAAAAACATAGAAGGCATTCACTTGTTTGTTGAAGAAAGTAATAAACTAACGGCAAAGCAAAGTTTACATGTTCTTCGACTAATTTGGAAAGAGAAATGGAGAACCTAAGAATTTAAGAAAATTCTTTTTTTAAAAATATCTAATATATCCAGTATAAAACCAACTCAATGACCAAATTTAGAGTGATGCATTTTATATAACTCAGCCTTGTAATTCCAAGATGTTTGGTCTTTTATCTAATAGCCTAAATCAAATATGCTGTGGTGAAAATAGTTATTGTTTAATTTGTAGAAAAAGTGAAAATTTAAGTTTTCAAAAATATTCAACCAAATCAACAAATATATATATATAGTATGGATAAACACTTTGAACATAATGTTGAATGAAGCGAGCCAGGCATAAGAACATACCATTTTACAAAGTGTAAAAGAAGGCAAAAATAATTTATGCTACTGTAAGGGAGGATGGCCTCTATTCTTGATGGGTCATATAGTTAACTGGAAGACAGCATGTAAAGAATGTCTGCGGTACTGATAATACACTGTTTCTGGACCCGGGTACTCATTACACAGTGTATGTTTGTATACTGCATTCATGTTCATATGCACACTTAGGACGAGTGCACTGTCAATAACATTTATTAACATGTACTCTGGTTTAAGTGAACCAAACCTCACCATACATTCACTGAAATTGTAAGTAGGTTCAGGCAGGTGCTAGACAACATGAAAGATACTTAATAATGTGGTAATGCAGAGGAGAACTACTGATTAGAGGTATTGCAGTCTGATGAGATGGAGGTTAAACTCAATCTTAAAATAGTAAAAAATCTGGGCTATCAGGAAAGAAAGGAAAGGAGAAGAGTCAAAGGAAATAAACTTAAAAGCAGTTATGAGGGCCAGCGAGATAGCTCAGCCAACTAAATGCCTGCTTAGGCAAGCACAGTGGCCGGGGTTTGATTCCCAGCACCACATGGCATGCCAGTCCTGCCCCCAAGTGTGCTGAGGTGGCCACTGAGTCCAGGCATGGTGGCACATGCTTGTAACTCCAGTGCTGGGGAGGCTGAAAACAGGAGAATTACTAGTCTGAGCTGCATAGTGAGATCCTGTACCGAACACATTAAAAGCAGTTCTGAGAGGGCTAGGGAGATAGCTCAGCGGTCTAAGCACCTGCCTGGCAAGTACAAGGAACCAGGTTTGATCCCTGGTACCACATGCTGTGCTGGCCCCAGAAATGGGCATGGTGACACACACCTGTAATCCCTGTGCTAGGGAGGCTGAGGCAGCAGGATCACTAGGAGTCCTAGCTATACAGTGTGACCCTATATCAACAACAACAACAACAACAACAACAACAACAACAACAACAACAGCATTTATGAAAATGACACAAGCAGAAGGAAAGTGGGATCACCTGCAGAAGCCAGAACCTAGGGAATAACAGACAAGGTTCTGGCTCAGCAGGTGGGACTGGAAGGAGAAGTAGATTAAAGAAGCTATAAGAAGTTTGCCCAGATCTTCAATAGGATGAGTGGTTAAAATGAAGGGTTTTTTTGTTTTGTTTTTTTTTTAAGAAAAAACAAACAACTTTGAGCTCATCTCTAGAAAAGACTAAAGAAAAGAACCTAGAAATAACAGAATCTAGAAATAGTAAAAGAATCTAGAAATAACTGCCTATTAGGAAGCTGCTATAGTTATCAGAGATAATGTGTGAAACTAACAAGAGGTAAGATAAGGAAAGTAAAAGAACTGGAAGAACTGAACTCATCCCAGTTCACTAGGACATCAAAAGAATAATGGTTTTACTGATCATAGGTAATGTAATAGTTTATTTACTTATTTGTTTTTTGAGAAAGGGTCTCACTATGTAGCCCAGGCTTGCTTCAAATTCATGGCAACCCTCCTGCCTCAGCCTCTCGAGTGCTAGGATTACAGGTGTGTACCACCATGCCCAGCTACTGTAATAATTTTATGGAAATGGGTAATACATGTACAACAATATGGCATGACAGCAAAAAATATGGGTTTTGATGATTTGTGTCAGGACCAGATTCCATGATTAGCTTTCTAGCTGTGACTAAGTTACTTATTACATTCCTAAACCTCCAATTTTATCTCTAAGGGACTATATCTATAAAATAACCCTTATAATTATGCTAAATATTTAGGATATAATGACTAGTATCTATTAAATGCTCCAAAATAGTTAAGTGTTACTATGATAGAAAAATGATTCACTTTCAGAAAAAGATACTGAACTTGACTTTACATACTCTGAGTGTGAGAAGATAGATTTTTTAAATAATTATTATTATATTATTATTATTCTACTGAGCCATCTCCCTGGCCCTCTATTATTATTTTTTGAGATAGGGTCTTGTTTTATAGCTCAAGCTGACCTTGAAAACACTCTATGGCCCAGGCTGGCCTAGAACTCATGGCAATCATCTTGCCTCTGCCTTCCAAGTCTTGGGATTACATGCATGTGTCGTCACACCTGGTCTTAAACTTTAGAATTCATCAACATTAACAGATGCTTTGACATTTACTATGGGGGCTCTTTTTTTTTTGAGATAGGGTCTCTCTACGTAGTTTAGGCAAGCCTTGAACTCATTATGTAACCTAGGCTGGCCTCAAAATCAGAGTGGTCCTCTTTCCTCTGCCTCCTGCGTGGTGGAATTACAGGTGTGCTCCACCATGTTTGGCTGGGGGTGGGGAGGCATTATTCACAGTTGGTTTTTTTTTTTTTTTTTGGTACTAGGGATTGAACTCAGGGCCCTGCACTTGCCAGGCAGGCACTTAAGCCACTGAGCTATTCCCTTGGCCCTACTCACAGCTTTAATGGTCAGTAAAATAATGTGAATAATCTATAGGTCTCACATAAGGTACTTACCTGCACATCAGGAGATGTGCTGTCCTGAGACAAAGTAAAAAGGATTCCAATGCAAGAATTCAAGTGTTGCGAACTTACTCCTCCCAGATACCTATGCAGGGATCCCAAAGCTAGTGAGTGTCCTGTTCTGGTAACTACATCTCTTGCTGACTTCAATCTGGTGTCAGAGTCAGGAAATGAAAGTAAGTGACAAGTACTTAAAACAAAACAAAGCAATGCAAACCAAAAACTAATGCTTAAAATTTGTCATTCAGGTGAAACTTTTTATAAGAATATTGACAAAATTAAGAAACAAATTTACTGTGAACTGATAAAAATCTTGAAATAAGCTGATAGTTATCTTACAAAGTAAAACATTTTTAATTAAAAAGGTCTTCACATTGTTGCTTTAGTTTAACCAGTTTCAACAGACAGACAGACAGACAGATAGATCACACACACACACACACACACACACACACACACACACACACACACACGGTTTATAAGGCAAGCAGCATCTTCATTTCCCAAGTGCTGGGACTACACCTGTGTGCTATGTAGCTTGGCCTGTACAAAATCTTAAAACCATAAACTTTTATTTGTAATTGCTTTGGTATCCTATCACCTCAATCTTTCTAAGGAGGTAGGACAATACAGTATTGATACACTTCTACTTGGAATAAAGGGAAACTGGATGAGAGGAAAATGTAATCTACCAAAACCTAAAGAACTAGAAACAAGAGAAGTTTATGCTTCCTGGTCTACATTTTAGAGCTTTTCATCTTCCTATAGTCTATTCTTACTATCATTTCTATCTCACAACATAAAACTGTATAAATTTCTTTCTAACCTAGAGTCTACTCCATTAATAGGGTTAAAACATTTATTTTTTATTTTTATTTTTTTTATTTTTAAAATTAATTTTATTGAGAAAGTAATAGCATTGAGACATTTTCAAAACAGGTTAGTAGGACATTATTCTTGTACAATAATTAATACATTGCATATTGTTGTCTTCGTAGTAGTTATCCATAGTACAAGATGCAGACATGATATCTTGTCTAAACACTATTAGTACAAATCTTTCTTTTCATTGAACTAAGAGAAAGTAGCTGTATATCTAATACTATTTTATATATACAGATATATATTCATTTCACTACAAAATGGTCCTTCATTTACATCCCCCTTTTTTGGTTTCTTTATGTCAGAGATGGGTATTCCACTGCCATTCAAATATTGTAGTTGCATGAATTTAGCAAAGTAATACAATATAGTCCAGTAGTCCATAATAGTGGTGGGTTACCCACAGGACTGGCAATGTCAGAAGTTGCTGACTTGAGTCTTGGGTTAAAACATTTATAACAGTTATCTTTCTTTTTCTTGCTATACAAAGACTAGGCCAGGTATAGTGGGGCACAACTGTAATCCCAGCAGTTGGGAGGCTGAGGCAGGAGAATCATGGTGAGTTTGAGGCCAGCCTGAACTAGACCCTATCTCAAAATACATACATACATATAAACAAAAGATGTAGTAATTTTGTGTGTGTGTGTGTGTGTGTGTGTGTGTGTGTGTGTGTGACAGATTTGAAACAGTGTCTTGCACTGAAACCCAGGCTAGCTTCAAACTCACAGTCCCTCTTCTTTAGCCTCCTGAACACTAGGATTATAGGCATATGCCACCTACACCTGGATCAGCAGGCCAAACGGGTTTTCCTTTGCTTTAAAGTGACCATATATGTCAGTTTTTCTTTATTTCATTCCTGCAGCACTGAGGAATAAGCCAGGGAGTGCTGAGTTACATCCATGGACATTTTCCAAAATTTTAGTTTTAGAGACGGTCTCACTAAATACTACACTAAAACTTTGAATCCTGCTTCTTCCTCCTAAATAACTGGGATTACAAACATGGACCACAACCCCTAGCAATTTTTTTATATATTCTTCTTTCAGTTTATATACTTATTTAATTTTTTGAAACAGGATCTTGCTGCATTATCTCAGCCTACACTGAACTCCTACGGGCTCATACCTTAGTCTCCTAGCTTTTATTTGTTTCTGATTTTGAGTTTTAAGACAAGGTCTATATAGTTCAGGCTGGTCTTGAACTCATTATGTACCCCGGGCAGGCCTTCAATTCAGGGAAATCCTCCTGCCTAGTCTCCTGAGTGCTTGAATTATAAAAGTAGATCACCATGCCCAAAGATAGTCTCTTAGTTTAAATGCCTGTTTCTTCCTTCATACTTTCCTTGTTTTCTGGACCATAGTAATTCTGATATCTGCAAAGTCATGTGTCTTAGTATGCTAATGAGATGACTGCTGCCTAGAGATTCCTAATAGATTTGGGGTGGAGGAGTTGGTTCTCAAAGAGGACCAGGACTGATTAGAGTGTTGGGACTTGAGTCCCTTTGTCCCAGCTTCTTGGGAGAAATGAGGAGCTGAAGGTTGAGTCCCTCAGTAATTGCCAGCACAGTACTCAGTCATCCTCAAAACTTGTAGATGGGACCAGGTCCCAGTGGTGGCTGCAGGTTGGGGCAGGCTTGTGTCCAGTGTTCTTCACCACACTTCAAGGCCAGGAAGGCTTCAGGGGGTACCATTTTGTTTAGGTTTTGCATCACCTTGCCTATCTCCTACTTTGATGGGAGTCTTGAGTGTCACAGTAAAAAGGTGGCACTGTGTATAGTTAATTTTTGTCTCTATTATTGAAGACACAGAAAGCCAGATTAAGTCTCCCTGGTGGGGATGGGAACCAAGATCTGTCTTTTTAAGCTTGGCACAAATGTCAGGAGTGGATCAGGATATAAAATAGGAATTAATAACAACTGTTCCTTCAGGAGGATCTGGATCTACATTAGTATATTGATATCAAATGTTCTCTTTAAAAGTATAATTGTTGTCTGTCAACATTCTACAGTGATTTAACTACTAGAATATCCATGGTTGGTAAGAAGTAGTAGTTTTCTAGTTAGGCTTCATATTTAAGGTGCTTAATACATAGATAAAATTTTAATAATTAAGTGTATTGCTCCCAACTAAGTATACACAGTAGTATAGCATAATAGTCATGATGAAATACTTGATGACCTCATGTTGGCCTGATATAAACCTCTTATTATAAATATCTAGAGCATAAAAGAAAGGAATATGTTCAACTCTAAAATAAAATTTACATTGTAGAATACTGTACACTTGGCAGGTAGGCAGCTATTCTGCTGAGCTATATCCCCAGCCCCAGTATTGTAAATTTGGAAGGCATAAATACATTTCATATGTTAAGAGCATCTTTTAGGAGAAAACCTTAATTTTTTTTCTGACAAACTTGATCTTTTAACCAATGACCAAATTATTGGGGCTGTCTTCCCAAGAGCCTGTGGAGATTAGTGAGAGGCTCCTTATTAATAAGCATAGGTTGGTCACCCCTCTCTCCACCAACTGGTGTCCTGTCTAATAAATCTCTCCCCATTTTAATGAATTTTATTTAATTAACCTTAAAAATTTTGATGACCTATGAGGAAACCCATTCTGATATCACTTAGACCAGCTGCTAACTCAGAAAAATGTTTTTAAGTCTATATTCCAAACTTCAAATAAAAAGAGGAACATCTGTTCAGAGAATGACATATAAGCATATAAACACACAGAACACACAAACATCTTTACAAAATCAGAGTGTACTCTGATTTTTTGACCAAATTAGATTATAATAACCTTAAGTTTGTAATTTTAAAAAGACTAGTCAGAACTTTTGTAGCTCAATTAATAGAGATCTCTTATAAGAATTTGAAAAACAAGAACCTCTTATTTATAGTTACTATATATCATGGAAATGGCCGCAAGATGGCAGTGGCTCAACATGTTATGAGACACTACAAGATTGCTATCACAAGAAGAACCACTATAAGATTGTGGCAGAGGGGCTGGGGAGATGGCTCAGTGGAATAAGTGCTTCCATGGCAAGTGCAAGGGCCTGAGTTCAATCCCTGGTTCCACCAAAAAAAAAAAAAAAAAAAAAAGATGGTGGCAGATGGTCACATGGCCCAGAAGATGGCGGGGACCCATCATGCGACTGGCGCCACAAGTTAGTGCTCTGATGTCAGAGGAGGAGCAACCACATGGTAGGGGTGGATGGTCACATGGTGCACAGGATGATGGTAGCTGGCCACACAGTGAATAGTCGCAGGCTAGTGGTACAGCTAGGGGAGGTTTAATTGCACAGGAGCAGGTAAGGAATGCAGGAGGAAGAAAGGTGGAAGGAGGGACTACAGGTTCTGATATGGGGGAAGAAAGAGTGGTGGGGGAGAAAGAGTAGTGGTGGAATCCACAGGGGAAGCAGAAGCAGAAGAAGAAGGCAGAGATGTTGCTATAGGGGATAGAATAAAGACATGGTCTAAAGAGATTGACAAGACAGAGTTTCTGGAGGAAGGGGTTGAGAGGGTAGTACTGGCAGATAAGGCGGGGGGGATAACAGAGGGAGGAAGCCAGGAGGAATGTGTTTTTCAGAGTCAACAAAGGCTTTTAAGGGATTTCTGGCCATATGCCATTGCAATAACAGAAGTGTGCTTTGGAGGACAGGAAGGAGTAATTCCCACTGTGGCCGAACTAAAGTGAGCCAAAGATTAGGGCAAAAGCCCAATGTCACCTCTCTGTTAGAAAGCCATCACTTTCTAACTCAGCATGTGAGAGAGAGAGAAGACCAACACCTGCTTTAGCAGTCATCACTAGAAAAAGCAGAGTGAGGACCTAGACAGATGTGGAAGGGGGGGGGGCAACATGACCTAAAGATTTTTGAGATGAGGAAGAAACAAAACAAGCAAGACCCCCGGAAAGATGAGTTTGGGCTCACCAGTGACGACTGAGATTGGCCAGTGTTGGATGCAAGCTAGCCATGGCAGTTAGCAGAGGCAGAAGCAGAAGCAGAAGACAGCTTAGTGAGGGAGCTCAAAAGCAGGGCATGGGATGCCTGGGAGCTAGATAACTCACTGATCTGAGTCACAGCACCAAAATGTTAGGTTTTGTCAGCAGCAGCAGGGGTGACATAGCAGAGAAGAAGAAATAAAAGGGAGAGTACCTTTATTAATTCTGAAGACATGGAGAGGATTGAGGGCAGGGAGATAGGAAGATCCTCTAAATTTTCTTTTCTTAATCTTAGAATGAAGTTCTAGATAGTTCCAAGAAACCAGCAAGCTTATATCCAGTTTTGACATGTCACTCATGAGTATTAACACTAATTTTTTTTTTTTGTAGTACTGAGGATCGAACTCAGTACCTTGCACTTGCCAGACACTGCATACACCACTAAGCTATCTCCCCAGCCCTACTCATGAGTATCAAAATAGGAAATTCCCACTTACTTGTCAAAACTAACTTGAGCTAATCCAGTAGTAAAAGCTCCATCATCAACCACTTGGGCTAGTCTAGCCCATGCCTCTGCAGCTGCACATCTCAAAAGGGGGTTATGACTTTCCAGGGCTTCCAACACTAACGTTAGGGCAAGTCTTCTCATTTCTTCTGAACATAATCTTCCCTTGGAGCCAGCCATGTACTGAAATATATGAACAATAATCCAAATCTACAAATGTAACAAATTCTCTTATCTAGTCTAAAATTTATGTTCTGGTGAACTAAGTATGCTTATATTTTTTAAAAAATCAGAACACAAAATGTATATACTGATCATACAATTTAATTTGCCTCCCATGAAACATTTTAGAATTTTACCTTCAGGCAAACAATATGGCAATCAATTATCATGGTAGCATAAAAATGTTAAGGAAAATATTAATAGTGGTATCTATAAAAGGAATGATCAGCGAAGCTTACTATACAGTACTTAGAAATAGTAAGTCACATATGTAACAGCAAACTGAATTTGATCCACAGGCCAATGGCACACCAATTCTTGGCCTAGTATCATGTGGAAAAAAGTAAAAGGAGAATCCTAAATCCTGAAACATTTTCATCAAGAGACAAAAATGAAGAAACAAAACCTTTTAAAAATATCCTCCTCCAACCAATGTAATTAGCCATACTTTTAAAAAATTGAACAAATTTTGAATTTTTTAAAAAAATGATTACCTTCAAGAAATTAGAAATGGAAGAAACAACATGTAACTGAACTATCTGCTGACGAGCTCCTTTTGTGTGCTTTATTCTGTTTGAAAGCTGTGCCAATATAAGAAGGCTAAAATGGGAAAGAATAAAATTTAAAGATTTATAAGACAAAATAAGTCAAATGCAAATCAGAATCAACTGCTAATTTGCTTTGTTGCATTATTTTGTTGGAACTATTAAAATGAGATAAACTTATTGAATATAGAATTCTTTAGGAAAAGAAAATACATTATAAACAATAGAACAATATTTTAATTATGGGTCATTCTGATAGTAAAGAAAAAGTATTGTTTTGTGAAAATTACAAATGCATCACTTAAAGATTTTACTTTTTTTTTTTAATTATTTAGCACAGGGTCTACAGGGTCTCACTACACAGATCATATTCCTAATGATCCTCTTGTTTTCAGCTTCCCAAGCACTGGGATTATAGGTGTGTGCCACCATGCCCAGTCTCAATCATTGCCTCAGTGTGCCCTGGAGGTGGGGCCAGCACAGCATTCTGGAGATTGAATCCCCATCCCTGCACCTGCCTAAGCAAGTGCTTTAGTCCACTGAGCTATCTGGCTGGCCCTTTTAAAGATTTTACTTGAGGCCAGGCATGGTGGTGCACATCTGTAATCCCAGCACTTGGGAGGCAGAGGTAGGAGGATCATTGGGAGTATGAGGCACGACTATGCTACAGAGTGAGTTCAAGGCCAGCTTGAAGTGCATAGTGAAATCCTGTTTCAAGAAAAGTAAAGCTCATTTAGGTAAAATATGCTATTCTAGTAACTACTTTCTAAACAAAATATGTAGAGGTTACTTGCACTGAGTAGGTTCCAATAACATTTCCCCCTTGGAACCTGGACATGAAGGACTCTTAAAAGGAGAGAGGTCACCCATCCATCCATCCATCCATCCATCCATCCATCCACAAATCCATCCATCCAACAGTAGGGAAGGTTTCTTAAAAGACAGCTCCTGAAATACAGGAGTCCCAAGTGAGTTGCCACTGAAGCCCTTTGTCAAGGGTAATTTATGTAGCAAAGTCACAATGTGGGTATAACACAAGTCAAACTACAAGCAATCAGTAAGACTACAAGTATTGCTGCTTAGCTAATAATGATATAAGAGGGAAGTAGGGTATACAACACAAGTGTTAAGGCTAATATCATTAACACTGGCTTATCTATGACTTCTGAAACAGGAATGTTTTTGGGAGGGAATGGGTCTGGGTGCTCAGCGTTATTTAAACTTTGCATTCTAAATTCTTTTAGATTACCACAAAGTCCAACTGTACTGGCACATACCTATCACCCTAGCATTCTAGGAAGCTAAGGCAACCCTAGGCAACTCAGTAATTTAGCCAGAACTTCTTTAAAAAAATTCTGAAGACGTAGCTTTTTATGCATAATTCCTAGTATTAATGTATGTGCTACTGAAGAAAGCACAATATTCCCCCAGTATTGGACAACAAATTACTATAGAACTGTGGGTTTTGCTGTTATTTTTATTACATCTGTTGTTTGAGAGTGTAATTTACTTACAGCCCAGGCTAGCTCTAAACTCTTTAACCTCTTGTTATAGCCTCCTAAATTGGGATCACAGGTGTGTGGCAGCATTCCTGGCTATACTATGTAGCATATTATTTTTGGTTTGGGGTGAATGTCTGGTTTGAATGTTGAAACAGTTATTTATATAGTTTTATGAATCATTTTTCATGTCCATATAGTCCAGAGGTTTTTATTTTTTTATTTTTTGGTATTTAGTACAGGGTCTACAGCGTCTCACTATGTAGATTGGACTCATAGTGATTCTCCTGTTTTCAGCCTCCCAAGAGCTGGGATTACACTGGGATTACAGTGTCAACTGCTGTCTCAGTGCACCCCAGAGGTGGGGCCAGCATGGCACATGGGGATTGAATCCCAGCCATTGCATTCTGCCTAAGCAGGTGCTTTAGTCCACTGAGCTATCAGGCCAGCCCTAGTACAGCGGCTTAAATTCCTTATAGTAACATTAAAGCTAAATAATTATGAAACAAGCATTTTTAAATCAATTTCTTCCTTAAAGAAAGATGTAAGTGGGGCTGGGGAGATGGCTCAGTAGAAGAAGCACTTCCTTGGCAAGCTCAAGGGCCTGAGTTCAATCCCTGGTTCTGCCAAAATCAAAAAGAAAAAAAAAGTTAGCACCTAGAAATTAGGAACTAGAACTGAGTTACTAATTTTAACTCAAATATTTCCTTTCATCCCTCTCTACCTTTAAATCAGGAAAGGTAGAATAACACTGAAGTCATTTTGCAGGATGTAAACTGCCCTTATATCAGTTAACTAAACCTCATAATTTATCTTCATTCCTCTGGTATCTTGTGTTTGGTATGTAATAGGCTTTTTTGGGGCAGAATCAGGGATTGAACTCAGGCTCTTGTGCTTGCCAGGCAAGCGCTTATTCTACTGAGCTATCTCCCCGGCCCCTGTAGTAGGCTTTTAAATATACTTGTAGAATATAAAAGGCAATTATTGCATTGAGTAGGTAAAAACGGTATTTTATCTGACCTTACTGTACTTCTAAAAATGTCCTTGAATCCTAAACTAGAACCCTGTCATAGTGATGAGGCTCAAAGGCTTAGATACAGTTCTGTTCCAAATAGCAATTCTATTCTCAAAGCAAAATGGATAGATCATAAAAAGTCTAATGGTGGAAAAAAGAAAAGAAAAAGGAAGGTGTGAGGCTATGTGCAAATCATATATATTTGGAAAAGCAGCATGCATAAAGTCAATTCATTGAGTATAATAAAAATGGTGATGCACTAAGAATTTGGAAAAACACTTTTCCACTGGCATGGAAGTAATTTTTAGAAAAATCTCTAATCCTAGCTACTTGGAAGGCTGAGGCAGGATAATCCAGGTTCAACCTTACCCTAAACAATTTAGTGAGACCCTGTCTCAAAATAAAATTACATAAAAGGGCTGGAGATATAGTTCAGTGGTAAAGTTTTTGCTTAGCATGGTTGAGGACCTGGGGTTACTCCCCAGTGAAAGAAAAAGAAGACGAAAAAGATGGACAGACAAACGTAAAACCGGAAGCAAGGAAGGAAGGGCAGAAAGAGAAGGAAAGAAAGAAAAAAGAAAAAAAAAACCCTGGGGTCACATTACACATATCTTCTTAATAACTTGCTTATGTTTTTCTTCCTAAACACTATGACAGGATTTTCTCATCTTACTAGCTATTGTACTGAATAAATTTCCTATAGCCATTACAAATAGTCTGGCAATAGAATTTATTTAACCAATTCCCTAGTTTAGGACTTACAGGCCACTTTTTATTATATGATTTTCTTTCTTTTTTTTAATGAATTTAGGGCAGGGTCTATAGGGTCTCACTATGTAGATTAGACTTGCAATGATTTGCCTGTGTTCAGCCTCCCAAAAGGCCCATGCCACCAGGCCCAGCCTCAATCAGTCTCAGCATGCGCACAACACGCTGGGAATTGAATCTTGGCTGCTGTGCTCTGCCGAAATAGGCACTTTAGTTTGCTGAGCTATCTGGTCGGCCCTACTGTATGATAAAATATGTATCTTACATATAAATTTTTCTGCCCATTGTTCAAGACTACTAAATTTCAGGCCTTTTTTCCAAGGACATATTTATGACTTAATTTTCCCACTAGGAAGATTATAGAGGGTAGATATGATGTAAAGAATTAAAGACGACTATATGATCAAGCCCACAAGTCTGAAGATCTAAATTATCAGATTATATCTTAGATATCTGGAATATAATGGAATATATAATGGAATTGTCACATATCACTAAAACTGCCTAATGGCAGAGCTTGAGAATTTTGTTGTAATATTATATACTTTGACTTTGTCTTAGTTACTTTCCACTACTGGAACAAACTCCCAATAACCATAACTGAAAGGAGGACAGGTTTATTTTAGTTCACAGTTTTAGTCCACAGTCAGCTGCATCCAAGGCAGAACTAGCATGATGCCTGGGAAGCAAAGCTGTTCAACCCACAGCAACCAGAAAACAGATGAAGGAAAATGAGCAGGAATAAGAATATACTTCTCTAGGTCATGCCCTCAGTGATCCCCCCCTAATCAATGCCCTTCTTCCCAACAGCATATTCTGCAACTGAACTCATCTGTGCATGAGATTTCTGGGGGAAATTGTACATATAAATATGAACATAAATATCTGTAAATTTTTTTTGAGACAGGGTCTAGCTACATAGTCCAGGGTGGACTTGAACTCATGGCAAGCCTCCTGGCTCAGAATCCCAAGCACTGGGACTACTGGTGTGCGCACCACACCTGGCCACTGTATTACTTTTTTTTTAAACCATAGTTTTGAAAAAAAAAATCATATTTTGAGTCAAGAGCAATAATAAAATATTTTGTCCTAATCTCAGTGCTTTAATATTAACAATGCAAAGTTTGCTTATTTTCAGAATTCTAGTTAAAGTAAGCAGTGACACAAGCCAGTAATCCCAACATTTGGGAGGCTGAGGCAGAAGGATTACAAATTTGAGTTTCACCTGGGCAATTTAACAAGACTTTGTTTCAAAATAAGAAATTAAGAAAGATCTGGGGATGTAGCTCATTGTGAAGATAAGAGAGGAAAAGAAAACACAATCATAAACATGATACCATAATAACACAAAATAGTTTGAAATATTCATCTATTAAATACAGATACTTTTTTATTTTTTCTCTTCTTTTTGGCAGTGCTAGGAAGTGTGAACCCAGGGCTTTGTGTGTGCCAAATATTTGGATACTTTAAGCATTTAGAAGGCTGAGGTAGGAAGATCCATGTGAGTTTGAAGCCAGCCTAGGCTACACAGTGAGTTCAAGGCCTGCCTGAAACATACAATAAGATCTTGCCTCAAAAACAAAAACAAAACAAACAAACAAAAAAACTACCCCAAAACACAAAAAAAGACCCTTTAAGATCTTTCACCTGTAGAGATGCAAAGATAAGGCCTCCTCTCAAAAATCTCCCATAAACAAGCATTGTAATTGGGATAACACTAGAATATTCTAGACATCTATGATTTTCCTCATATCATTTATCCATTGATAATACTGTTACATACTGTCTTAAACATCACTGGACCATAACTTTATAATTACAATATATATAAAAGCTATAAATAAATTTGAGAAAAACATTCTTTTAAAACTAAAGCCAAGAATATTCCACCTAATTTTCATTTTTTTTCTTATGCACTGGAATTAAACTACCCAAGAAGTTTTTTCCAAAATATATTGCTGACAAGACTAAAATATTTAAATCTTACAATGAGTTGAAGGCAAATTCTTAATCTAATTGGTATCCTCAGAAAGATGTAACTATATAAAATGATACAGTCAAATGCATTGCTGGCCCAGCATGACAGAAAGGGCGGGAAAGAAAGGCAGACAGAGGGGGAGAGGGAAGGAGGGGACAAAGAGAGGAAAAAATGGAGAGAATATAAATGCATGAGAATTATCATAATTTATAAAATTATTAGCCAGAATAATCTGTGTGAGAGGTCCATTTCCTATTTAGTTTCTTAGATAACAAAATTTTCTGGATAGTGATTTTTGATCCCTAAGAAAGCTTATGCTTAGCTATCAATGAAGAAACTACCATTCTCATTGAAAAATCTTATCAATATTTTTTAGTTTTTAGTGATAGGGTCTCACTATGTACCCCAGGCTGGCCTCAAACTCACATCAACTCTCTTACATCAGTCTCCCAAGTGCTGGAATTACAGGTGTGTGCCACCATACCTGTTTTAGTCCTTGGTTTTGAAAAACAAAATTTCTTTATGGGAGCAACATCTTGTATTTTAAATTTTCATATATCAGAGAAATCCCTTCACAGTACTATTTTTGTTCTTTTTCTTCCCTTTTTAAAAATTAGTGTATGTTTGCAATATATAAATAACTTCATTGTGGGGAATACTGCTTTAATACTCTGAATTTTTTCCTAGTTTTAATGGGGTAAAATTGACAAATAAAGCCATTTAGGGTATACAGTTTCACCTTAAAATGATTTTCACAATCACATTCTCAACATATCTGTCACTTTACTTTTTTTTTTTGGTAGCTCAAAGTTCATTTTAAGTGAACTGACAGAATCCATGTTTTGAAATCCACCTATATGAAGACCAACATTTGAACCTGTAATGGTTGCATAAAATTTCCAAAGTAAGAAAACCTGGTAGAAGCAAAAAAAAAATTGGTTTTCATTGTAACAATTACTTGCAAATCAATAATCATCATTATTGACCTTCTAATTTATATTGCCAGCTAGATAATGATCTAATAGTGGGCACAGTACTGTATATACAATAGTGTTTTGGGTCATTTAATAATTTTTTATTCATGACAGTCAAGTGAGCAGACAAGAACCTTTACCTTGTCTTTATCTGTCATTTATTGAGACATTCTTTAGGTTAATTAGATCTTCTAGCAACATTCTTTTTACCCATGAGTGCTCCATTAAGCATTCACTGAATCAATTGTATATTAATATTTGAGATAAGTAAACCATTGAAGAGACTTACCTCTGAGTTTCTCCTGCATGGGCACAGACAAATCCGAAGAGTTTAGCTGCAGAGCTAATAACTGACAGTGTTGGAGGTAGGGGCTTAGGTACAGAATCTCCCTCTACATTCTTCTGATAAATGGAATGAGGGTCATAGTCCAGGCTTCCACAATAAACCCCATTATCAAGCAGGAGCTGAAAGGATAAAGAGTATATGAAATTTTAAAAATTACTATTTAAAGAACGAATCTACCCGAGTTCCTTAAAAATAACCATACCTGTTCTTCAATAAATCTGTGGTCAGTCTCTTGCAGCAAAGGACTTAACCTCAAAAGATCATCCTGATGACAAAGAGGTGGAAGTAAAAACGAAGATGCTGCCACCTGGACATCAGGGGCAGTTAGGTCAGCAGCCAGCTCTCTGAGGATAGCACAGAGGTCTCCTATTGAGGAAGACAAAAACAGCAATTGCAATTCAGTACTAGGAGTTGACTGGTGGAAGTATGAGACTAGAAGACACCAGGTATGTCTGCAATCCCAGATTTGGGGAAGCTGAAGTTGATGCGGTGCCACCTTGGAAACTTAGTGAGATCCTGTCTAAAATAAATAAATACATAAATACATAACTAAATAAATTTTTAAAATGGCAGGGGTATTGACTCAGTGTTAACTCCACCCTCCACCCTGGGTTCAATCTCTAGTATTAGTGGGTAGGGGATCCAGGATGAGCTTTAATCCATTTACTGGTCAACTTTAACATTCACGGTCAAAGATTTATTTCTTACTCTAGAAAACTGTTCTAAAAATGAATGACTCAACCATGTGCTGCTGCTTAGAAGACTAAGAATGAACACTGACATTTCAAAATATATGCTTTATGATACTGAGTAAATTTACCTTTACTTAAATAAAACAACATGAACTACAAAAATTGGGGAATCGAATACTTTCATGCTTTAGGTGTTTTCTTCTTTTTAAGGCTGGAATAGATGTATGTGCTTATAAACCTAGCATTCTGAGAGGCTCAGACAGGAAGACTACAAGTTTAGGCACAGCCTAGTTAAACATATTAGAGAAACTGAGTCTCAAAATAAAAAATAAATAAAAGGTCTAGGACTGTAGATCAGTGCAGAGGCCCTTGGTTCTGTCTCCAGAACCAATCTCTTTCTCTTCCCTCCCACCACAATTTATTAGCTGGGCATGTAGTCCTATCTACTTAGGAGGCTGAAGCAGAAGGATCATAAGCTGAGGAGTTTGAAGTCAGCCTGGGCATTACAGCATAAGATCCTTTCTCATTATTTAAAAACAAACAAACAAACAAACAAACAAAGAAAAACTAGGGCCAGCCAAATAGCTCAGTGGATTAAAGCACCTGCTTAGGCAGATACAGGGGCCTGGAGTTTGATCCCCTGGCCTGCCATGCCAGCCCTGCCCCTGGGACATGCTGAGATGGCAATCGAGACTAGGTGTGGTGGCATGTACCTGTAATCCCAGCATTTGGGAGGCTGTAAACAGGAGGATCACTACAAGTTCAATCTACGCAGTAAGATCCTGTACCCTCTGTGTACCATATTCTAAAAAAAACCCCCAACCCCCCCCCAAAATTAATTAAAAATATCCTACCCAACCACCTATAATAAAATCAAAATGAATTAAACTGGTTTTGAAAAAGCACAGACTTGTGGTACATGCCTATAATCCCAGCACTCTGAAAGCTGAAACAAGAGGTTCATGAGTTTGTAGCAAGGCTCTGTCTCTGTAAATAAATAAGCAACTAAATAAAATCAGAAAATACACAGTGAAAGAATTCATAATTAGACAATTTTTATCATGGGAAATATCAAATGTCAAAAGGAGGTATCACGGGGCTGAGGACGTAGCTTATGGAAGAGCACTTGCTTCCAATGTGTGAAGCCTTGAGCTTAATCCCTAGTAACACCCAGAAAGAAACATCACTCTCAAGGCCTGTGTCCCTCAAGCCAGCATCTGTTCTTCATCACTCATCAGCAATCCTGTTTCACCTGGATCCTTATTCTCACCATCCTTCATATTATTTAGAAGCAACTATGAGAGAGCTGGTCATGTCATCCATAAATGATTCTTCATTAAAGGATGTTATTTTACATATTTCTATCATAATCTAATAAAAAAACCCACTAAGTACTGAATACCTATTCAGTATTCCAACTGCTTCATAAATGCCTGTTTCTTGCTTGCTTCTGTTTTCACAGAGATCTAAGTAATGCCTATACAATGCAACTAGTTGGTACATTTTAAAACTTTCAGAGCTGGAGAGATAGCTCAGCAGGCATAAGCACCTGCCTGGCAAGCACAAGGTCCTGAGTTCAATCACCATGTACCCTCCCCATCAAAAAAAAGCCAAACTTTCAATATAATATTCTTCCCCTTCATATTTTTCTGCCTTATAATTTATTGAAGAAACAAGGTTATTTGTTCTGTAGAACTTTCTACAGCCTTGACTGTGAAGGTTACAGCAGCTTAATTTGTTCCTCCATTTTTTCTTATAAACTGATTATTTCCTTGTTCTTTTTCTTTTTTAAATTCTTGGGAAAATGTAGTTCACTGGTTATACTGTGTTCTTCCATAAACAGGAGACACTTACTGCCCCATTTATCTAACTGACCTAAATTATCATCCAAGAAATGTTTATCCTAATATCTGATAGATTATCAATAGAAAATCTAAGCTTAAATTTGAGTTAAAATTATGTTAGAGAAATATTCACTTTTGAGTAGTATTTCTTTGAGCAGTAACTTTAGAGTGAAATGAATACTCGAGGTGGTGTATATTACAAGTGGCAGGAAGGGCTCACATTCTACAATTCCTCCACCATTCTCTTTCTCTCTTTTTTGTTTTGGAGAAGGGGTCTTACTAGGTTGCCCAGGCTGGACTCAAACTCCCAGGCTTAAGGGATCATACTGCTGTGGACATTGAATTACCCAGGACTATAGGCACAGGCCACAGTAACTGTCATTTTACTTGATCATTAAAAGCAGTAACACTAGTAACAATAAATAATTTTATTTTTTTTTTAATGTATTTAGTACAGGGTCTACAGGGTCTCACTACAAAGACTGGACTTGTAGTGATCCTATTTTTCAGCCTCCCAAGTGCTGGGATTACAGGCGTGTGCTACCATGCCCAGTCTCAATTTCTGGCTCAGCATGATCTGGGGGTAGGGCTGGCACAGCAGGCTGGCCCCCAGACCCTCCCAGCCTACATAACAATAAATATTGACCAAAGATTTAATATGTGTCAGAAAAGATCTAAAAAGTTTTATACACAAACCTCATATGGATAGGTTAGCACTGGTGCCTTATAGATGTGGAAACTGGAATAGAATAACTCATTGTGTACTTATTTAACTGTCCCTGGATGGAGAAAAAGAAAGAAAGAAAGAAAGAAAGAAAGAAAGAAAGAAAGAAAGAAAGAAAGAAAGAAAGTAAGTTAGTTCCTGAACAAACTATTTAAAGATGATAGATTTTGAAATGGAAATACGCTTTTGTTGTAGAAATTCTTCATTGGCTTCCTAATGGTAACGAGAAGCTATTTTCAGTAAGAAAGAGTATAAAAATACAGAAAGATAGCCACAGTAATACTAAGATAGCACATAAAAATTCACTCAATTTGTACTCTAAAACCTTCAAAAAAGTCAGTCTTAAGACAAATGTCTTTATCTGCTGATAACAATAAAGAAAAGTTACTTCAAGTCTTCATTTTTTTTTAAGATACATTTTTTTCTTTTTTTTTTTTTTAAATTCTGGGAATCAAACTCAGGACCTTGCGCCTGCCAGGCAGGTGGTGTGCTTCTTAGCTACATCAACCCCAGATACAATTCTGAAGCTTGTGGTCAACAAGTTAAAGATCTGACTCAGAGGATAAGACATGGCAGTTTGATTTGTGTCCTCAGTAGTCCTTGATAGTTGGCCAGGATCACCAGACTTAAACTTGTTTCTTTTCATTCTTAATAATAATTCAATAACAGAGGCAATGTTTTTATATGTTTTGTAAGATAACCTTGACAATGTGCTGGAGTAACTTATATGATCAGAACTTTACACTTGTTTTATTAGTTTCATTTTCCATATTAATTAGATGAGCAAATTTAAAGATGAGCATATTCCTCTTAAAAGATTTTGTAAGTTACTATTGGCTATTACTATACTATGAGTTACTCATTTAAAATGTCAATATTTTAATGGTAAAGTTCTGGCTATTGTGTTCTATTCACATTATAAAAATATATTAAAGTAAACAGAAACAGTACCAGGGAGGTAGCTCAGTGGTACAGCACTTGTTTGGTATGTGTGAGACCCTCGATTCTCAGCACTGTAGCCCCAAAAGAAATTTTTTTTTTTCTTAAATTGAAATGTCCTAAAGGTAGGAAACAAACAACTTTCTGTTGCTAGGTTGTAAAGGTAGAAAAGTACTACTTTTTGTTGAAACATAAACCTAATACATTTATGTTATTATTTGTGTATCTATATACTTGGAAGGTTGAATGTCACGTGAAACCTCTCTACCTAACAGCTTATCCATGTGGCTTGCCTCTAGCACCCAGGTTTTCCTGAGACTATAGCAGCTTACTCATGTGACTTGCCTCAGCAAATAAATGCAGTAACTTTTACATGAAACATATGTTAAGTAACATTCAGTTTAACAGGGTAGCCTGAAAATTGTCAATACTCAAAAAATATATGTAAGTTCCCACATAATTTCCCCTCCCCTCCCCTCCCCTCCCCTCCTCTACTTTCTTTCTGCCAGGGTCTTTGGTAGTTCAGGTTGGCCTCAAATACACTAAGTAGCTGAGGCTGGCCTCAAACTCATAGCAATCCTCCTGCTTCAGCCTCCCAAGTGCTAGGATTACAGGCATGTGCCACCAAATAATATTATACATTTTTCTTGACAGAGTTACTAACAGAATAATGGAAAGGAACGATTACTATAGGTAACCACTCCAGAAGGAAAACAGGGCTAGCTAAATTTGGATTTTGTTTTTCTTGAGACAGAGTCTCATTATGTAGCCTAGGCTGGCCTTGAACTCACGGTGATCCTTTTACTTCAGCCTCCCAAATTCTGGGATTACAGGTGTGCACTACCATGCCTGGTTCAAACTCATAATAAATTTACATTAATGTTTCAGCATAAACTCTAGAGTAAAATGAAGATAGCATTTGTGACTCATTCTCCTTCACAAAATAGAATTAGGGACTTTATTTTTCTCAGAGAGAAGAAAGCAAGCTACAAAGAAGTAAGTAGGTCTTATAAAAATATATTTTACTTACTACAAAAAGTGTAAACACAAAAGACTTGATTGCCTAAACCTTCTAGAAACAAGATAGTAAATAAATGTAATAAACAAGCTGGGCACGGTTGCACTGCACATACTTGTAATTCCAGTATAAGGTTGAGGCAGGAGAACTGTAAAGGTAGAAAATTACTACTTTGTTGAAACATAAACATAATACATTTATGTTATTATTTGTGTATACACTTGGAAGGTTGAATGTCACATGAAACCTCTCTACCAACTACAGACCAATTTCTTTAATGAAGTTGAAGGTCAGCTTGAACTACATAGTGAAATCTGTCTCAAAAAAACCCAGAAAAAAACCCCCCAAAAAGTAAAAAAAAAAAAACTCCCCAAAATAAATGCCATAATGCATTCATTCAGGAATTTAACAAGCAACTATAGAATAGCCACAACCAATAAAATATTTTGGTTTAAAGCACATACCTTCATAGGTTTCAGGAGGTAATAAAATCAATAGTTCATAAAGTCTTTGTCTATAAACCACTGATGGTGTTTTCAAGGTACTTCCATATGACTTTAGTACAGAAGAAAGCCTAAAATAAAAGAGTGTTATTTTAAGTATGTGGGTTATATGACAATGCACAAATATTAAACAATTTGACACATATTAGCTATACATCCTAGATACACATGAATCACTAAAAGAGAACAAAAAAAATTCTGAATAATCCAATATAGGCAATAAAATTGAGGCAGTAATTAAGCATTTACCAACTAATCCCAGGACCTGATAGAGTCACCACTGAATTCTACAAGAAACTCTTTTAATAAAGTTGAAAGAGAGGGAGTAATGCTAAAGTCATTCCTGGAAACTAACATTACCTTTATTCCAAAACCAAGCAAGAACTCAATTAAAAAAGAAAAGTACATTTATTTTGTATCTGTGTATTCAAAGCGGTTAGGATAGATATATAGTTACATTCTCTTAATGAACAGAGTGATTTGTTCTAATGGTGTTTGTAAATAGGATATCATGTCCGCATCTTGTACAGCAATTAACCACTAGGAAGAATGTATGCAATGTGTTAATTATTGAAACTGTCCTAACAATTTGATTTGAAACTGTCTCATTGCTATTTCTTTATCAATAAAATTATGGAAAAAATAAAAAAATTTTAAAAAAGCACAAACTCTCAACCATCAAAGTACTCAGAAACAAAAGAAAGCCTTTTTGTAAGTCTACTTCATTTTCAGAGGGGAATGGAATTGCATCCGGACAATAAGAACAAGCTGCCATTAGGGAAGAAATAAATCCATCCTGTCTGCCTAGAATCTTTTTTTTTTTTAATGTGGAACCGGGGACTGACTGCCTAGAATATGTGTCAGAACCAAAATCAAAACTGAAAAATGTAAAAAACAAACAACAACAACAACAAAAACCAAAACAAAACCTGAAAAATGTTTAGGCACGAAAGGAATAAAAAACTCTTTCTGAAATCACTCGTAATATTAAAACAAAGCAATAAAAGATTTGGTTGCAAAGTAAAAAAAAAAAATTAAAAAATAAATAAATAAGGAAAATAAAAAACAAAACTACAGCTCAATCTCTTTAGTGAACATAGGTATAAATAAAATAATAGAAAATTTCCCAAATCTGGGGAAAGATATGGACACCCAGTACAGGAGGCATTTAGAAGTCCAAACAGGCAGGGCAAGAAAATACTTGTAGAGAAGACCCATCCAGAGAGAGAGAAAAGGTTAATCACTACATTCACTTACCTAATGGTAATATCATGTCATATGCAGAACAGTGTTAAAGAAAAGACAGAAACAGACCTTAGATCATTTTTTAGTTCTAAAAAGGTTGAAACCTAGTTAGCCAGAAGCAGGTCCTACTGGGCTACAGACTCCCAAGGACAGAAAGGACAGCAGAGACCATACTCCTAGTGTTCTTATGGAAGGGGACTCTCCTTCCAAACAATAAGTACCTTCTACTTCATCCTCCCTTCCTGCCAAAGATATCAATGGTGAGCACAACACCAAATTGTTGGTTTTGGTAAACTAGGCAAATTTAATAACTTTTTAGTGAATACACTAGGAAAATTATTAGTGTTCCTGGCAGAGTCCTCACATTATACAATCCTTTTATTATGAAAACGTAGTTAAGGAGTGCTCTGGGAGATTTGGAACATATTATATATATTTCCATTATTTCTTATGGGAAAAATTATCTTGACTTACAACCAACTTGAGTTACAATCAGTTCATGTTAACAAATTGAGTTCATAAATCAAGGGTCCAATGTACTTAGAGAAAACTATATTCTAATAAACTGGAGAATTTAGAAGATAAATTTCTAGATATATATCACCTACCAAAAATAAATGAAGAGTGTAGGTGCACAGCATACCTTAAAAGATCAGTTATAAGCAATAAAATTGAAGTAATAATTTTTTAAAAAAGCTTTCCAGTAAAGAAAACTCAAGGACCAGATAGATGGGTGAATTTTATCAGACCTTTAAAGAAGAATTAATATCAATACTCCTTAAACTATTCCATAAAATAGAAAGGGAGCAAATGCTTACAAACTCATTCTATGAGGCTAGTATCATATTGATAACGCAAAGCAGACAAGGACACAAGAACAATGAAAGTGAAAACTATAGACCAATGTCCTTGATAAACACAGATGAAAAAATTCTTAATATTCACAACAAAGTTCAACAACACATTAAAATATGTTAATCACTATGATCAAATTGGTTCCAGTCTAGGATGTTTGTACATGATATGTGG
Source organism: Octodon degus (assembly GCF_000260255.1). Taxonomy (NCBI): domain Eukaryota; kingdom Metazoa; phylum Chordata; class Mammalia; order Rodentia; family Octodontidae; genus Octodon; species Octodon degus. The sequence goes on along the minus strand of NW_004524662.1, from coordinate 8,572,205 downwards.
TATTTAATTCTTAAATAACAGTCAAAAAATTAGTATTTTATTTTACAGTGGTCCCTCACTTATTGCGGAGGTTATGTTCCAGACACCCCTGCAATAAATGAAAATCAGTGAAGTAGCAATGTTATTTTTAGTGTTTATATATATTTAAAGGCTTTATATACCCTTCCCATACTCTTATAAACCTTTCCCACTTTTAAAAACACTTCTATGTTCATAACCATTTTTAAAATCATAAACCTATGTAATTTTAACAACATATGTATAGTATATGGTACTGCAAAATCTTGTGATATGGCAAAAAATCCATGATAAATAATTTAGATTTTTTGAAAAACTGTGAAAGTGAGTCTGTGAAAGTCAAACCTGTGAAATAGCAAGGGACTACTGTACAACAACAGTGAACTACACACACAATAAATAAATAAAAAAAAATCTTAAAAAAAAAGAAAAGAAACAGATCACTTTTAAAGGAAAACAGATCAGAGTAACGGCAGATTTTTCTTCACAAACCATCAAGTCAAGAAGAGCATGGAGCAAAGTACTTCAAGTCTTGCAAGAGAACAAATTCCAACCCAGACTGATATATCCTGCAAAACTCTCCTTCAAATACAATGGAGAAGTGAAATATTTTCATGACAAAGAACAACTAAAAAATTTCATGATGACAAAGCCAAGCCTACACAGACTACTAAATGATGTTCTAGAGAGGGAGCAAGTTGATCATAGCCCCATGAATGAGAATGGAAAGAACCTGCCAAATAGGGCAAACAATTAAACAGAGGAGAATAAGAGGTATACAATAGTAGTCTTTCAGTTATTCTTTTGTGTTCAGCAGCAGAATATTTTCATCAGCACACCCTACAAATGGACTTCTCTTCCACCCTATGGGTCATGATTCCACCTGAGTCTATAGGGTGGATTTCAAAGAAATAGCTGTAGGTCAGTTCCACAAGTGATACCTAGCCTCCATCGTTATGCATGTCCACAACACACTAGAACTTTGTGCGATATCCTATCCTCAAACTGTTAGAAGTGCTGGTCATTTATTTGCCATTCCAGTATTTATCTTATGTTTTACTCTAGTACTTCTTTGCTATCATGAAAACTTCTTCTTAGTTCAATTGTTTTGAAACATTTAATTTTCTGAATATTGCTTAATCTTAATTTTTGTTCTAAGATTTATACTGTATCTTTGACACAATTTATTTAAAAGACATTGTATATCTTCTAGTATTAGAAACTTTAAAAAGTGTATTTCCATTTTCTGTTGACTTTAAAAAAAAAGAGGTTTGTACCTATGTTGTTTATTTATTATTTCTTGCCTACATCTTGTAACATGAGAAACTACTTTGGCAGTAACAATACACAATGTACTAACCATTGTTGCTCTCCTAAAATCTTGTTTTGAGATTTTGTGCCATTGTTTTTATTTTTTTTTCTTTAAAATAAAATAACTGATGTCAAGAGGAAAAAAAAAAACAAAAAACAGAAGATGTCTCATGTTCATGAATTGGCAGCACACTGTGAAAATGGCCATCTTACCAAAAGTCATCTACAAGTTCAAGGCAATCCCCATCAGAATCCCAGTAATATTCTTCATAGAACTAGAAAATATAATCCTAAAATTCATTTGGAACAAGGCTGGAGGCATCATAATTTCAAATTACTGTATACTACAAAGCCATAGTAACAAAAACAGAATGTACTAGCATGAAATAGTTAGACTAATGAAACAGAATACAAGACACACAAAAAAACCTATGCAAGTATAACCACAAATTTTGCCAAAGAAACCTAAATACATGTTGGAGAAAAGATAGCCTTTTGAACAAACAGTGCTTGAAAAACTGGGTATCTACCTGTAAAGACTAAAAATAAATCCCCGTCTCTCACCCTATACAAAGTCAATTTAAAACGGGTCAAAGACCAAGGGATAAGACCTGAAACTTTGAAACTGATAAAAGAAAACAAACACTTGAAGCCATATGAATAAGCAGAATTCCTGAGTAGTACTCTAACAATACAAGAAATACTAGCAAGAAACAACAAATAGAGCTACATGAAATTTAAAAGTTTCTGTAGAGCAAGGGTTTTATGGTTTGTGTATAGGTGTCCCCCCAAAGCCTTATGCAGTCATGGGGTGGTTTCTGAAGTTTGTGATTTTTGTGGTTGTAGGTGCTGCCCCACCTACCCTGGGGCAGGTAATCCACTTCACAGTGTAAGGAGGGGAGAGAGGCTAGCTAGCTCCCTGAACTGCTGCCCCTCCTTTTGTTCTTTCACTCTTTGCAAGAGAACAGCTGCTCTCTACCATATGCCACTCCACGTTGGAGCCAGCTAAGTATGGACTGAAACCTCCACTGACTGTGAGCTAAATACATTTTTTTTTTTTGTGGAACTGGGGATTGAACTCAGGCCCTTGAGCTTGCCAAGGAAGCACTTATTCCACTGAGCCATCTCCCCGGCCCTTGTGTGAGCTAAATAAACCTTTCCTTCCTTCATTTTAGGCTAGGGGATTTGTCCCAGCAATGAGAGAAAAGGAACTGAGACAAAGGGGAACAACTAACGAAGTAAATGGGAGAAAAATCTATACCAGCTATTCCTCCCTCAGGGACTGTTATCTAGAATATATAAAAACCTCAAAGTTTATTTTTTTGAGACAGGGTCTTGCTATGTAGCTCAGGCTACTGTTTGATCCAACTATACCATTCTTTGGTATATCCTGAAGCAACTCAAATCAGCATACTATAGGGATATCCATATACCAAAGGCTACCATGACACAATTTACAATAGCAGAGGGCATAAAGAAAATGTTGTATATATACACAATAAGGAATTATTCAGACATAAAGAATGAAATACTGCATTTTAAAGAAAAAGGATGGATCTACAGACCTTCATACTGAGTGAAGTAAGCCTAACAAAATAACACATATTTTCCTTAATATGTACAATCCAAAAAAGATGACAAGAAAGTAGAAGGTAAACTAGTAATGGATGAAGAGAAAAGCAAGTACAGAACATATTAAGGGAAGTAAAGGGGACAGATATGAGCAAAATGTATTATACATACTGAAAGGCCCCCTCAAATATGAAACTAGGCAAGGGCAGAACAAGGGAAGATGAAAGTGATTAGTGTTAAATGCTCATATAAATCTTCCAAAAGGAAGCCCATTAATTTGTATAACTGATATAAAAAAGAGTGTGTATCATGGAGAACCTTCAAAGCCAAAATAACTAAAACTTAAAATAAGTATTATATCTTATCATCCTTCAACACAGTGTGCCAATTCCAATATTTTATTCATTCACTCACTGAACTGTTGAATATTTCAGTCCCTCCTCTGGGCCAGGCACAGTGGGTAATCTATAAAAGTACAACAGGCAAAGTAAAAACATTATCCCTATTCTCACAGACCAATGCAGGCTATTCACACTCATCACATGAAAGTAACTACACAGTATAATTATAAAAATCTATCATACAGTACAAAGAAGTATTGAGGACTCTGAGGATACATTATAAAGACTAGGTTCAATCAAAGTAAATAGTCATTTTGAAAAACAAAGACTGAAGTAGAGTTGTCTAGTTGAAGTGCATCAAATCCCACACAAGATTTCTTTAAAAAAAAATGGGGGCCGGGGATATAGCTCAGTGGCATAAGTGCCTGCTGGGCAAGCTCAAGGTTCTGAGTTCGATCCTCAGTACCACAGGAAAAAAAAAAAAAAAAAGACTTCTTGATGCTCCTAAATCTCAGTGTCTTAATTTGACAACCTATTTTTTTTTTCTTCATTTTACTTGATTACTCCTTAGCCAGATACTTGTTTTGGAAGTCACATATTTGATATCTAATATGTAGCCTCTAGTTTTCTTTCTTCCTCTTGAATGTCTACAGGCACCTACTGTTAGCTGAATAGAATTAGTAGGTTTAACAGAAGCATTAGAGATCCTTCATATACCAGCTATATCTTAACTTCCTAGTGACCTTTTCTGATCTCCAGCTTCAGCCATACCAGTCTTAGTATTCCTACAGCATTATTTTCATGCCTCTGTACTTTGATTCTCACTGACCTTTATTTCTGAGGTGCCCTTTCCCTTATCTTTACCATTTACTACTACTTACTTTAAAACTCAAGTACCACTCTACTGTGAAGCCCCTATAAATCCCACGGTATAACTGTCCTCTGACTGTACTCTGCAGGCCTCTATTGATAATTCTTTTCCACTTTGCTTGGCCAGTTGTTTCCTCATGCCTAGAAAATAGAAACTATATCTAAATCATGCCTATGTCTTAAAATTGCCTCTCACAGTGCTTTCTACACACAAGCAAACTGACTGAATGAATATACATCACTTTGATGATAGGATACAAAGTACTGGAAAATTTGCTACCTTTTTGTTATACTCAGTATTTAGTATCATGAGGGTAGGGATACAGTATTAATATTTCACTGTAGGGTTGGGAGATAGTTCAGTGGTCTAAGGATTTGCCTGGCAAGCCAAGGATCTGGGTTCAATCCCAAGTACCACATGTTATGCCAGACCAGAATCTTGGGTGCCTTGCTGGTCACCAAAACAATGAGTGGTGGAACACGTTTGCAATCCCAGCACTGGGAAGCCTGACACAGGAGATCATTATGAGTCCGAGTTGTGTAGTGAGACCCTGTACAAAATAAATAAAGGAGTGCCCTGTGGGACACAGGGGAGCTGTGATCTGTGGGCCTAGTATGAGCAGGCGTGCAGCTTTCCTGGAGCCATTTAAGAACTTTGACAGACTCTGGGCAGCCTGCGGGACTCTGCTAAACTCTGACCTTCCTTAGCCCCCAGTGTGGAGGCATGGAGCTTCTCCTAGTGCTGGTCCAAACACTTAAGAACTTAGAAGATCTCTAAGTGGCTTGTGGGATGCAGGAGAGCTGCATTCTGTGGGCCCAGTGTGAGCAGACACAGAGCTTTCCTGGAACCATTTAAGAACTTTGGCAGACTCTGGACAGCGTACGGGACTCTGTCTGATTACTGAGAGCTTCAAAAATGCCAAAACGCAGGAGCAAAAGGCAATCTCAATCCTCTCTCCCACCCAGAATAAATCCAGGAGACAAAAGCATACAACTACTTGGAAATCACCAATCTGAAATCTCTGAAATGATAGCACTGAAGTAAAGAAACAAGTTCATTAGGCTTTAGAAGAAATAAAAGCAGAAATAATCTCTCAGGTCCAAAAAGAAAGGACAACAATTGTGAAAAAATTGCTCAGTAGAGCTAAAGAAGAGATAGAAAAATAGAGAATAAAAAAATGACAAAAACACTGAACAACAGGAAAGAACCAGAATGCATGAACCAGATTCAAACACATACAAGGATGTTAAGAACTCTATTGAAAGCTGGCAAAAATGCTTGAATGAAACTGAAGACAGACTTTCAGACCTTGAAAACAGTGTTGCAGCTAATGAATGTGAAATAAAAGATCTCTTTTTTTTCATAATTTTATTGATAAACACAAAAAGATCTCTTAAAACTAACAAGGAACCAGGAAATAATTCAGTAACTATAAGACGATGCAAAAAAGAAAAAAGAAAAAAAAAAAGAATAGTTGTCAATGAATCAGTAGGAGACAGCACAAATGACATAAAAAGATTATTTGCAGAAGTACTAGCAGAAAATTTTCCAAACATGAGAAAATAACTTGACACACAGAAAAGTGAGACATATAGAACTCCACACAGCCATAATCACAATAAATCTACACCTAGACACATAATAACCAAGATCTCAGAAATTCAGCAAAAGAACAGAATACTAAAAGCTACCAGAGAAAAGAAAAAGATCACCTACAATGGAAAGCCCATCAGAATCATGGCATATTTCTCAACAGAAACCATCAAATCAAGAAGAGCTTGGATTGAAGTACTTAAGGTCCTGAAATAAAATAACTTCTAACCCAGATTAGTGTACCCTGCAAAACTATCAATTAAATTCAATGGTGAAATAAGATCCTTCTATGACAAAGAACAATTAAAGAAATTCATTACTATCAAACCAACCCTACAAAGAGTACTGACAGATATTCTAGAAAGAGAGAAGTGATCACAGCTTCAAGAACAACAGAAAGGAACCATCAAATAGAGCAAGTAATTAAAAAGGAAAAATTACGGAACTTATAACAGGAAAATAACATGACAAAGATAAGCCAATATGTATCAGTTATAACAATCAATGTAAATGGCCTAAATTCTCCAATCAAAAGAAACATACTAGCAGAGTGGATTAAGAAACAAAATCCAACAATATGCTGCATACAAGAAACACATTTAACATAGCTGACATTGACAAAGGATCTACAGTCTGAGATACAGGATCTCAGGATAAATCCTGAGGGGATTTCACTGACCTTATCAGATCCAAAAGCTACAACTCTTGTTGCATAGGTCTTACTTTATCTTGGTCTTAACCAACCAGCAGAAAAGTATAAAAATGAAGTATAAGAAATAAAGCCATGCTGTTATGTTGAGATGAAGGGGACTCAGATCAACAATTTCTGACATTGTCAGTCAAGTGGAAGACCCAATACTATTATGGACTACTGGACTCTTTTAGAATATTTTGCTGAGTTAACACACCTATAATATTCAAATGATGGAACTAAACAAAAAAGGGGATACAGATGAATGTCCACTTTATATCTGTGTATTCAAAATGGTTAGGATAGATATATAGTTACATTCTCTTAATGAGTAGAGGAATTTGTTCTAATAGTGTTTGTAAGTAGGATATAATGTCCGCATCTTGTACAGCAAATAACCACTAGGAAGAAAGTATGCAATGTGTTAATTATTGAAACTGTCCTACCAATTTGATTTGAAACTGTTTCATTGAGATTTGTTTCTCAATAAAATTATGGAAAAAAAAGAAACACATTTAACTCAAAAGGAAATTCACAGAATAAAAGTCAAAAAATGGAAAACAATCATCCATGCCACAGGAAATCAGAAAAAAAGCAGGGGTAGCTATCCTGGCTGCTGACAATATCAACTTCAAAAATTATCCATAGATATAAAGAAGGTCACTACAAACTTGTTAGAGGAAAACTGCAAAAGGGAGAGATAACAATTATAAATACATGTGCACCTAACATTGGAGTACCTTCCGACATAAGACAAATTTTGACAAGACATGAAAAATCAAATGGGCAATAACACATTAGTAACTGGGGACTTTAACACACCACTGTCACAAAGAGATAGATCAACTAGGCAAAAAATCATCAAAGAAATAACAGAACTAAACCAAACTTTGGAAGAAAATGACTTGGTAAACCTTTACAGAGTGTTTCACACAGCAACAACTGAATATACATTCTTCTCAACTGCGCACAGGACATTCTCCGAAACAGACCTATACTAGCACACAGAGTACTCTTAAGTAAAGGTGAAGGAACTGAAATCATCCCATGCATACTATCTGATCACACTGCAATAAGACTGAAAATTATTGAGAAAAGATACTACAAAAACACTATAAACCCAAGGAAATTAAATAACAAGCTCCTAAATTACCATTCATTACCTGTATTTGAACAATATGGGAAAGAATCAGAATGCATGAACCAGATTCAAACACATACAGTGGGTCACAGATGAAATTAAAGAAGAAATTAAAAATATATTTACAATCAAGTAAACGCAGGTACAACTTACCAAAATCTGTGGGATGCAATGAAAGCTGTCTTAAGAAGAAAAGTTATAGCAGTGAATTCACACATTAGGAAAATAAACAAGCCTAAATAAATGATTTTATGCTGCACCTCAAGCTCCTAGAATAAGAAGAGCAAGTCAAGCCTAAAGCCCAAAGAAGGCAGGAAATTATAAAGATTAGAACAGAAATTGATGCATTAGAGACAAAGAAAACAATACAGAGAATAAATGAATTAAAGAGTTGTTTCTTTTTCTTTCCTTTTTTTTTTTTTTTCCTTTGGCAGAACCGGGGATTGAACTCAGGCCCTTGCACTTGCTAGGCAGGCGCTTATTCTACTGAGCCATCTCCCTGGCCCCGTTTCTTTGAAAGAATAAATAAAACTGATAAACTCCTAGCTAACTTAATGAAAAAAGGAAAGAAAAAACCCAAATTCATGCAATAAAGAATGGATAGGGGGAAATCACTACTGACCCTAGAAAAATTCAGAAGATCATCAACACCTACTTACAAATTACTCTCACAAGATGGAAAAAACAGAGGAAATGGGCAGTTTCCTAGATATATATGAAATCCCAAAGCTGAGTCAAGAAGATATACAAACTCAATAATCAAATATTGAAACAAAATTGAAAATGTAATAAAAAAAAAAAAAACCCTACCAATAAAGAAAAGCCCAGGTCCTGATGGATTCACAGAAGAATTCTACAAGAAATTTAGAGAAGATTTTTTTTTTTTTTTTTGGTGGAACTGGGGATTGAACTCAGGCCCTTGTGCTTGCCAGGGAAGCGCTTATTCTACTGAGCCATCTCCACGGCCCTAAGAGAAGATTTAATGCCAACTTTTCTTAAGCTCTTCAATGAAATTGAAAGGGAATTCTCTGAAACTCATTCCTGGAGACAAGTATTACTCTGGTTTCAAAAGCAGAGAAAGATCCAACTAAAAAAGAGAACTATAGGCCATTCTCTCTAATGAATATAGATGCAAAAACCCTCAATAAAATACTAATAAATAGAGTATAGCAAATCATCAAGAATATTATACATCAAGATCAAGTGGGATTCATTCTAGCAATGCAGGGATGTTTCAACATATGCAAATCCATAAATATAATACACCACATCAACAGAACCAAGAACAAAAACAACATAATCATCTCAAGAGATGCAGAAAAAGCTTTTCACAAAGTCCAACATTCATTCATAATACAAACCCTAGGGAAAACTATAATAGAAGGTCTATATTTCAATCTGATAAAAGCCATCTATGAGAAACCAACAGCTAACATCATACTAAATGGGCAAAAACTGAAGGTTTTCACTAAAATCAGGAACAAGACAAGGATGTCCACTGTCTCCACTCCTATTCATTTTTTTTTTTTGAGAATGATTATTTTACTTTATTTTTTGGTAAATAAATTGTTTACAAACTTAAATGGATATAACAATAAAAATTGTCCAAAATAAAAATGAAGAATTTGCAGATCAGTCATATAATAGTTCACTGTGTCAAAATCAAGAAACTTATATTCATATAATTAGAATTCTCAAAGTAGAAAGAGGTAGCTAATAAATAAAGATTTAAAATTTATTTTTTTTCTTTTTTTTTGGTGGAACCAGGGATTGAACTCAGGCCCTTGCGTTTGCCAGGCAAGCACTTATTCTACTAAGCTATCTCTCCAGTCCCTAAAATTTCTGAATTTAGTTGAACTTATAACACCACATTTCCAAGCAAAATGAACCTTTTGCACAAGAAATTTGAATAAAATCATACCTGAATACACAAAAATGAAACTGTCCAAAACTTATTATAAAGGAAAAAAATCATTAAAGCATATACATAAAAAAATTAGCTATGGAAGAACAAAATTACATAGTATCTTATTCCACATTAGAAAGAAAAAAAAAGAAAAAAGACCAAGTGTGTAAGAAACTCTACTAATTAAAGTACTGAAAGGAAAAAAAAAGACCTGTCCTCTTCGAATTTTATACTTAGCAAACATACCTTTGAAAACTAAAAGTAAAATATTTTCCAGTTATACAAACTCGAAATATTCTAATATCTCTAGATGTAGCATACAGGAAATAACAAAAAGTATTATTTCAGAAGGCAAGAGAAGTTGCTGTATGCTCCTGGATGAAGAATAAAGAGCTCTCAAATGACAGTTATGCAGGACTATGTAAAACATATTAGATGAACCCACTTAAAAGGTCATTAAAGATTTCTATGAAACAGTATCAATCTTATGTCAAGTTATACACATATCTTTTTCATATATATGTGTGTGTATAAAAGATAGGAAAGAATTAATATAGTCAATGGAAAATGGAAATATACTTTTTTTTAATAATTTTATTGAGAAACAAATAGCAATGAGACAGTTTCAAAACCAATTACTAGTTCAGTTTCAATAATTAATACATTGCATATTGTTGTCTTAGTGATTATTCATTGTACAAGATGCAAACACAATATCCTGTTCACAAACACTATTTGAACAAATCTCTCTTTTCATTGCATTAAGACAATGCAGCTGTATAT
>NW_004524662.1:8521898-8560875 GCF_000260255.1 Octodon degus | reverse complement strand
TGTGGTGCTGGGGGATTGAACCACGGTCCCTGTGCTTTGCTTAGCTTGTTCCAAGTAGGTGCTTTAGACCACTGAGCCATGTCACCAGCCCTTACAGTATAAATCTTAAAACAAAAATTAAGATAAAGCAATACTCAGAAAATTAAATGTTTCAAAACAATTGAAGAAAAAGTTTTCATGATAGTAAAGAATTACTAAGAATAAAACGTAAGATAAATACTGGAATGTGAAATAAATGACCAGAACTTCTATCAGTTTGGGGATAGAATACTGCACAAAGTTTTAGTGTGTCGTAGACACGGATATTATCCATAACACTTGCTGGTGGCCAGGCGTCACTTGTGGAACTGAGCTACTGCTATTTCCTTGATATCCACCCTGTAGACCCAGACAGAATCATGACCCAGAGGGTGCAGGAGAAGTCCATTTATAGAGTATGCTGATGGAAATACCTTGCTGCTGTATACAAAAGAATAAATGAAAGACTGCTTTTGTATACCTGTTACTCTCCTGTGTTTGTTTTCCCTATTTGGTGGGTTCTTTCCATTATCATTCATGGAGTTGTGGTTATTTTGCTCCTTCTCTAGAACATCTTTTAGTAGTCTGTGTAGGTTTGGCCTTGTCATCATGAAATTCTTTAGTTGTTCTTTGTCATGGAAGTACTTCACTTCTCCATTATACTTGAAAGAGAGTTTTGCAGGGTTTATCAGTCTGGGTTGCAATTTGTTTTCTTGCAAGACTTGAAGTACTCTGCTCCATGTTGTTCTTGCCTTGATGGTTTGTGAAGAGGAATCTGCTGTTATTCTGATGGGTTTTCCTTTCAATGTGATGTTTCTTTTCTTTAGCAGCTTTTAGAATACTGTTCTGGTGCTGAATTTCTGGGATCTTGATTATTATATGTCTAGGTGCAGTTTTAATTTGGTTTATATTATTTGGAGTTCTATATGCTTCAGTTCTATATGCTTCGATTACCTCAACATCAGATACTTGGGAAGTTTTCTGCTATTATTTCCATCCATATTCTTTTTATATCATTTGTATTGACTCCTTTCTTCTCCTTGATGCCTATTAGTCTCACGCTGTTCATCTTAGCAGCATCTTGCAGGTTTTATTTTTTCCTGCAGGTGTGTGATTTCCAATTTCTTCTATGCTGGTATCTTCTGCATTTGTTCTGGGTGGGCTCAGGGCCTAAGACTGCATTTTGTTCCTTCTCTTTGTCATTTTCTACAGCATTGTCTTCTGACCTTTGGTGTAGAGCTTAGATAGTTATTACCTTAGCGTCAGGTCCTGATCTACCAAGTTCAAACTCGTCCAAAGTGGGTGTGGCTTGGATTTGCTTTCTGTGCTCCACTTCTTCCTGTTGCAGCCCTTGGAGGTGAACCCTCTTTGCTACTCTGGCAAGATGTTCTGTTCCTGAATCAGCTAGGTGGGTCTTGCCTCTAGCCTCTTTGCAAAGAGTTCTGCTGCAGTTTCCACGCTAGGTCTGGGCTCAGAGTTGAATCAGGATCCTGTGGGCCCCGGGTCGTCTTACTCACAAGCCCGGCCTGGGCTCAGGGTCGAATGAGGATCCTGCGGGCCCCAGGTTGTCTCACTCACATGCTGGGCCTGCACTCAGGGTGGAATGAGGATCTGGCGGGCCCCGGGTCATCTTACTCACACACCAGGCTTGGGCTCTGGGTCAAATCAGCATCTGACAGGCCCAGGTCATCTCACTCACACACCAGCCCCGCGATCTGAGTCGAATGAGGATCTGGCGGGGCCCAGGTCCTCTCACTCACACACCGGGCCTGCGCTGTGGGTCAAATCTCCACTTCTATTCAATATAGTTCTGGAAACATTAGCCAGAGAAGTTAGACAAGAGAAACAGATTCAGACTCAGAAATCCTAAAGGTCAGTGTTTTCTCTGCAATGGTGGGTATGGGTCTGGTGGCCAAAGAGGTGGTAGTGGATGCGCTGCAATATTTTGATCAAGGCTATCAAGTGTTGTGTATGCAGGAAACAGCTGTGGCAGTGGTAGAGGAGGAAATGCACAGATACCTTCCTACTAAGAATTACCTGAGCTACTTAACAGTACTGATTATTCCACTTTTGAAACTGACATAATGAGAAATGAATTTGGAAGATTGGCTGTGAGACAACCAACCTTTAAACTGCTCAGTATGAAATGATACGAGCTTCCAACCTCTTCCTCAGGTCAGAAAAATGACATTACTGCATGGCAAGAATGTGTGAACAATTCTGTGGCCCAATTAGAACATTAAGCAGTTTGAATTGAGAATCTGGAACTAATGTCAAGCATGGATATAATGCCTGGAAAGAGTATAACGAAAATCTAGTTCACACAACTGAACATACACAGAAAGAGCTTCAGAAGTTAAGGAAACATATTTAAGATTTAAATTGGCAGTGGAAGAACATGCAACTCACAGGTGTATGCAAACGGAGATAAATGTAGTCAAATTGGGTATTCCTGGTCAATAAAAATTATGAGATTGAACGGACTATTGTGCAACTAGAGAATGAAATCTATCAAATTAAGCAGCAAGAGGGAGAGGTTAACAAAGAAAACACCCAGCAGGACTTCTGAAAAAACTTAACTGGCTAGGAGAAAGGAAGAAAAGTTGGGCTCTTAAAAACAGTGCCATCTGAACTTTCCCTGACCCATGAAGGACAACAGCCTCTCACAAAGACGTTAGTAGGGAAATGTTTAGAAACCATAACGTATGGTTTCTTACATTAATTGTATCTGTGTGTCTGTTTGTATCTGTGAAATAAAGACTATCAATTTGGGAAAAAAAAGAGAAATAACAAATAAGGATTGGAAAAGAAGTGAAATTATCATTATTTGCAGATGACATGATAGTCTACATAGAGGACCCCAAATACTCCCCCAAGAGTCTTTTATAGATTTAATCACTAAATTCAGCAATGTAGCAGGATATAAAGTCAACATACAAAAATCAGTAACATTTTTGTACACAAAAAATTAACACAGAGAGAAATTAGGTAAACCATGCCTTTCACAGTAACATCAAAAAAAAATTAAATACTTATGAATCAATCTCACAAAGGAAGTAAAAGATTCCATACAGTGAAAATTATGTTACTCTGAGAAAAGAGATTGAAGAGAATCTGAAAAAAAATGGAAAAATATTCCATGCTCCTGGACAGGAAGAATCAACATTGTACAAATGGCCATACTCCTAAAATTGCTATACAGATTCAATACAATCCTGAATAAAATATCAATAGTATACCTCAGAGAGCTAGAGAAAACTTTCCTCAAATTCATTTGGAACCACAAAAAATCCTACAATATCAAAAGCAATCCTGGGAAACAAAGGAAAGGAAGGAGGTATCACAATCCCTGACCTGAAATTACACTAGAAAGCTATTGAGATAAAATCAGCATGGTACTGGCATAGAGACAGACTTGAGGATCAATGGAACAGATTAGAAGATGCAGACACAACTGTAAACACACAGCTGCCTTATTTTTGATAAAGATACCAAACAGACTAACTGCAAGAAAGATACCTCTTTAATAAATGGTACTAGAAAAGCTGGCTTTCCACATGCTGAAGGCTAAAACTAGAGCCATGCCTATTACCATGCACAATCAAAATGGATCAAAGATTCAAATATTAAAACAGAAACAGTAAATCTTCTGGAGGAAAATGTAGGTAGAAATCTTAGAGAGGGGTACGTAGAGAGTTCATGAACAAAAACCAGACCGCACGGTAAATACTTTAAAGAATGAACAACTGGGATCTCATCCTTCTGAAAAGTTTCTGTACTTCAAAGCAAATCTCCAAAGGAGTCGAAAGAAAAGTAATACATTGGGAAAAAAAATTATAGTCAATTGTTCCTCTGACAAAGGCCTTCTATTGAGAACATACAAAGAAATAAAATCACAGCCCCTCCCAATTCAAAGACCCAATCCAAAAATGGGCATCTGAGATGAATACACACTTCTCAGAGGAAGAACTACAAATGGCAAGTAAATATATGAAAAAATGTTCAACATCATTAGTCACTTGAGAAATGCAAATTAAAACAATACTGAGATTCCATCTCACTGCAGAAAGAATGGCTAACATTAAGAAGTCAGCCAGTAACAAATGCTGCAGAGACTGTGAAGAAAAAGGAATTCTTCGGTACTGTTGGTGGGAATGCAGACTGGTACAACTACTACAGAAATCAGTGTGGAGATTCCTTCAAAAAGCTAGGATTGGAAATCCCATTCATGCCAGCTATTCCCCTCCTGGGTATTTTTCCTGAAAAACTGAAAACCTCATACCACAGCCATACACGTACACCCATGTTTATAGCAGTACAATTTATTAAAGCTAAATCCTGGAGACAACTCAGATGTTTATCAACAGAAGAATGAATAAAGAAAATGTATTTTTACACAGTGGAATATTATTCAGCTATAAAACAAGATAAATTTAAGTCTTTTGTTAGTTAATGGATGTAACTAGAGAACATACTCTTTAGTGAGATAAATCAGACTCGCATGTGCAAACATCATATTGTCTCCTAAGTGTGAGAATCTGAAAGAGAAAAATGGAATCTGAAGGGTACAATAGATACTGTAAAAGGAAATGAACTTGTTAAAAAAGAAAGAGTTACTGAGTTTAGAGAAGGACAGGAGGGAGTGGGAGAAAGAGATATATCTATGTATATAAGCAGGATGCTTTGGACAGCTGTACTGTGCATTTCTCCTAGTTTATGGAAAGAAGCAATTAATGCTTTAATTTGTTTCGTATCCTTTTTTCAATTGCTTGTACTTTTTCTCTTCTTAATTTCTTAAACATTTATTTTTTTTCTTCTTCCAATTTTACATGCATATATCTGGTAATATGAATAACTGGTTGGAAGACAACACTATGCATTACAACAAATACTGTGAAATTCATATTACTTTGTTTTTATTTTTTTTTATTTGAGAGAGAGAGAGAGAGAGAGAGAGAGAGAGAGAGAGTGTGGTGTGTGTGTGTGGCCAGCTCAGCCCACCAGGGGGCGGGGCTGGCTGGCATGTGGTGCTGGGGGATTGAACCGCGGTCCCTGATGCTTTGCTAAGCTTGTTCTAAGTAGGCGCTTTAGACCACTGAGCCATCTCTCCAGCCCTCATATTACTTTGTTAAGTGAAAATCTGTATCACTTGTAATTTTTTGTTTTAATTCTAATTCGTCCTCTCTTGAAAAATTAAAAAGAAATAAAAATATAAATAAATACATAAAAAGGATTTTAAAATTTCAATGTAAATAAACCTTTAGCTTTTCATAGGTACATATTTTAATACCAGTAAACTTCTTAAAAATGTTTTGTATACACTACTGGATATATTTTTAAGCATTTCCACTAAATAATAAACTTAAATGAAAGCTGTCCCTCCTCTATACTTGCTTTTTACTCAAATACTCATTTCATATACAATTACTGATATGAAATAAAACTATTTGTAAACTAAAAGAAAAAATCAACCAAAGAAATGAAACATGTAGTTTTAAATGAAAGTCTTCTCCTAAACAACAACAAAAAAATCCCAACTCATGGATGTTTTATAGACAGATGATTGTGTTTCCTTTTTTTGGGGGGGGAGGGGGTGGAACCAGGGATTGAACTCAGGCCCTTGCGATTGCCAGGGAAGCACTTATTCCACTGAGCCATCTCCCCTGTCCTAGACAGATGATTGTGACAGGTAACTCCAATCTTTACAAATGCTCCGCCAGAATTTGATGAAATACTTATACATCTTTTTTTTTTTTTTTTGAGACAGAGTCTTGCTGTGGAGCAAGACTGGGGAGGCTGAAAACAGGGATATTACTATGAGTCTGAGCTGCATAGTGAGACCCTGTACCAAATACATAAATGAAAAACAAAAGCTTATTGGATTAAACTATTTTATAAAAAATAAAATCTACTCATGATAAAAAAACAAAAATCATGATGAATGTAAGATTATTCTCTTAGCCTAATAAAGATAATCTACTAAAAGTGTATAATAAAGTTTTGTTAAATATAAGAAGAATTTCTTATTTCTCTTTAACCACTTGCCCCTCTATCCCCCTCTTTGTTTAAAATACTGGGTCTTACTACATTGTCTGGAACTAGCCTCAAGCGAGGCCTCCTCAGCAGGTGGGTCAACGCAAGCATATGCCACTGTATACAGAGAATATGAATAAGGTACTATAATGTAAAAATAAAATCCAGAATTAAATGAAGAATTTAAGTTCAAAAGAAGAACTTAGCAAAATGCCTGGATATCGGATCAACTATAGAAGCAACAATTATACACATCACAGTTTTTTAATAATTACTACCAAAAGAATAATGTCTTTATAAAAGGTTTGATAGGGGAAGTTTGGGTTCTTTTTGTCCTCTGTCCTTTCTGCCATGTAGGACACAGCATCTATCTTCTCCAGAGTACATAGTAATAAGGTGCTTTCTTAAAAGCAGAGACCAGGCTCACACTACATACCAAAATCTTGATCTTGAACTCCTAGCTTTGAGAACTCTGAGAAATAAATTCTGATCATTATAAATCACATGGTCTAAGGTACTTTGCTGTGGCAGCACAGACTAAGAGAGAGGTCTCCCTTACTTGAAGAAGAAAAATCAGTTCCAGATGGATTAAAGACTTAAATATCAAAGATAAAACTTGAAACATTTCAAAGAGAAATATAACAAAATATAACTTTGCAGAAAAGCTTTTAAAAACAAAACACATAATATACAAATCAAAAAGTAAAAGATGGATACACCTGACATTTAAATCAAGAATGTCTGCTTATCAAAAAACTATAGACGTTTTAGTATTTGATGAATGGCAAAAGAATGACAATCTAAAAGAGAAACAGGTTAAAGATATGTCTAGTGTTAATGCACACAGTCATATTCAGTAGCTAAGACTACTTTTGAGCTACTATGACAGAGTCTAGCAATTGTAACATAAAGCCTGTAGGTTACAATGGCTCTAAAATATTTACTATTTGGCACTTTATGGGAGCATTTATAGCCTTTGCTCTACTTAGAAGAATGACTGAATATCATGGTGAATGTTTAAAATTTTTCATATTGCCACTAATCCCCCTCAAAACATTCCACTCACACTTATCTCATTATTCTTGCCACTTTCTGAAGCAATTCTGGAAGGCCTGTTTAGCTGCTCTATCACAGCTGCCTTGACATCCTGAATCAGTTCAACACATTTACCTTTGGTGCCTATTTTGACTCTGGGGAAGACCCACAACTTGCATGATCTCAGGTCCAGTAAATAATGTGGATAATGACGTAACAACATTTTTACAAGACCACCTGGCTGCTGGGTAGCACTCACAGCAGCATTCATCATACTTTTGTTACAATGTGTAAAGACACAAACAAGGACTCTCAGAACTGGTTCAAAAAACTGGTAAAACTGATGCGTGTTTGCTGTAAGGGCACTGAGAGGAGGATTAACAGCAATGTGCCTTTTATTGTAAAAACTGTAATGGTTACCATATACTATAATTCACGAATGCGTCTGTTGGCAAAAAACTTTAGTTCACAAACAAAGCATTTGGCAAAATTTTACACTGTTCACAAACTCTGCACTGGGTGACAAACACAGCATAGCCATCTTCCCCACACAAATACAAAGGCAGTCATCTTCCCCAAAATTGAAAACGAATTTCAGTTCATAAACCAAGGTATTCTGATCATACCTCATATGCTGAGTTCACAGTTCACTTTATTATTATACTTTATAAGCCATATCTTTTTTTTTTTTTTTTTTGCAGTACCAGAAATTGAACTCAGGACCTTGTGCTTGCCAGGCAAATGCTTATTCTACTGAGCCATCTCCCTGGCCCCCTACAAGCCATATCTTAATGTATTTTTACATATGTAAAATACTGTACCATTAAACACTTTGGGGGAAGAGTTTTTATACACACTATTAATTTGGAAATTATAAGTATTCATGATATTTATTAGTTTTTCTCTATCATGTATGTATAACTCAAACTTAAGAAAAATACAAGCAAACAAAACAACTGAACCTGTTTACAAGCATCTGGTTCTGACAAACGCAGAACAGCAGTAACCAACCAATACAATGCCTACCTGAAAAGTTAACAAGGTTAATATTTAATTTCCTGTTAAATCTGCTTGTAAGAAAAGTACATTATTCACTAAATAATTTTCCTTCCCTTTCAATAGGCATTTTTCTTTCAAAATCCTAACCTAAGCTTAAAAAACAATGACAAGTAAATGACTGCCTTCTTTCACAAACAGAAAATTATCAATCAACCATAGACACTTGCTCTATCAGTGCATTCTAGGGATATTACATAATCAAAGGGTAACTAATTGCTCTTAGAAAATTTTATCAGTTGAACAGATAATCCTTACTGGGTTAACAAATCCACAGCACAAGGAAGTGGTAGAAGAAGATGCTGAATTACTTCCTCAGAAAGGAGATCACCACAGTGAGAAACAAAGCTCTTGATAGCTGAAAAAGAAAGCATACTATTATCCAACATAGCATAATCAACCAGGAAAGGAACATGATTATGGTTCAACATGTGTATTTTTATTAGCAAATAAAGAAATGCGCCAAAACAAAACAAAACAAAACCTCTATAAAGTCCAGTATAAAAAGAAGCTAGTGCCTTCTGTCTCTAATGATTAAAAGAAAAACAACAAAAACCAAAAAACAAAGAACAAAAAAATCCTTCCTAGCATAATTAAAAGGGACCAATAACTAAACTAAGAGATGCTGTTCTTCTGGAATTTTGCTCAGCCTTTGAGCTCAAAGGTTAAGAAACAAGTAAGCTTAGACTTTCAAATTTGTCAATTTCACACTAGTTTCTGTACAACCTTGTTGACCCAACCTTGTTGACAGCATGTTGGAAATCAACACTGTTAAGAAACCAAGAACTTTTATTTATTTATTTATTTACTTACTTACTTATTTATTTATTTATTATGTGTGTGTGTGACCAGCTCAGCCCACCAGGGGGTGGGGATGGCTGGCATGTGGTGCTGGGGGATTGAACCGCAGTCCCTGTGCTTTGTTAAGTTTGTTCTAAGTAGGTGCTCTAGATCACTGAGCCATCTTACCAGCCCAAGAACTTTTTTTTTTTTTTTTTGGTTTTATATTAGATTCTATTGGTATATTTTAGATATATGTAACAATTACAATCATCATAGAGAATTTGTATTTTTTTTCAAAGCTGATTAATAGGACATTTTCGATAACCAATACATTGTACATTGTTATCTTCTTAGTGAAGAACCTTTTTTTTATGATTGTTGTTGTTCTTGTTATTATCATTATTGTACCAGGGATCAAACTCAGGACATTGCACTTGCCAGGCTGGTGATTATGCTGTTGAGCTATCTCTGTTGCCCAAGAACCTTTTCATCTGGAGTTACTTCATGTATGAATTTTGAGATCACATTGACAATTGATTTTTTACTTAAAAAAAAAAAAACTTTAAAAAAAATTTTTAAAGAGAATAAAGAAAGGTAAAAAAAAAAAAGGGGGGCAGGCCAGATAGCTCAGTGGACTAAAACGCATACTTAGGCAGAGCACAGAACCCAGGATTCGATCCCAGCATGTGTGCTCACCCTGCCCCTGGGGAGCACTGACATGGTGATTTGAGACTGGGTGTGGTGGTACACACCTGTAATCCCCATGCTTGGGAGGCTGAAAACAGGAGAGTTATTATAAGTATGATCTATGTAGTAACACCCTGTAAACCCTGCCCTAAACACATTAAGAAAAAAAAAAGAAATTATACAGAATTTTACTAAGCAAAACATCAGGAATTCAAGGCCATGGATATAGCTCAGTAGCATCAAGAAATTAAAAAGAAGAAAAAGGAAAAAAAAAAAAGCATTAACTGCTCCTTTTTAATAGAGCAGCACAAAGTAGCAATACAATTACCCAAGCTATTCTGTATACATACATAAATATATATATTTTCCCTTTTTTTGGTCCTTTTCTTCATCCTACTTTTTCCTTCCCATTGAACAGTCTTTCCCTTTCACAGTATCTACTCTACCTTTCAGATTTTATTTATCCTTTCAGGTTCTTACACTAGTAAAACAATATAATGTTTGCACATGTGGGTCTGCTTTATTTCACTTACCTAGTTGCATCTATTTATTTTATTAAGTTTATCTTTTTTTAAAGCTGAGTAATACTTCATTGTGTAAAAATGTATCTTTTATATTTATTCCTCAGTTAATGGGCATTTGGGTTGTTCGCAAAATTTAATTAATTAATTAATTAATTAATTTATTTATTTTTTTTGGTGGAACCGGGGATTGAACTCAGGTCCTTGTGCTTGCCAGGGAAGCACTTATTGCACTGAGCCATCTCCCCAGCCCTGTTTGCAAAATTTAGCCAAGACAAATTGTGCTGCTATAAACATGAGTGCACATATATCCCTGTGGTACAATGTTTTCTGTTCATTTGGCTAGGAGGGGAATAGCTGGGTCAAACAGGACCTACAATGCTAGCTTTTTAAGCAATCCCCATGTTGATTTCCATAGTGGTTGTACCAGTCTACATTCCCACCAACAGTGCAGAAGGATTCCTTTTTCCTCACAGCCTCAGCAGTATTCATTATTGTTTGGCTTCTTGATGACAGCTATTCTTTTTAGGATGAGATGGAACCTCAGTGTTGTTCTAATTGACACCTCTTGAATGATCAATGATGCTGAACATTTTTTCATATATTTACTTGTCATTTGTATTTCTTCCTATGAGGAGTGTGTATTCATCTCAGATGCCCATTTTTGGACTGAGTCTTTGAATTTGGGGTGGCCTGATTTTTTAAAAATTCATTATATGTTTTAGACAGAAGTCTTTTGTCTCAGGGTAATTAACTACAATTTTCCCCCAACTCATGGGTTTTCTTTTTACTCTGCTGATTTTTGATGTGAAGAAACTGCAAAAAGATGAGATCACAATTGTTGATTCTTTAAAGTATTTTCCCTGCAGTACGTTTTTTGTTCATGAACTCTCCCCTTCTACCCACCCGTTTACAAGATTTCTACCTACTTACTCCTCCAATAGAGTTAGTGTTTCTGTTTTAGTATGTAAATCTTTGATCCATTTTGATTTTAGTTTAGTGCATGGTGATAGACATGGGTCTAGTTTTAGTCTTCGGCATGTGGAAAGGCAGTATTTCCAGTATCATTTATTAAAGAGGCTTTCTACTAGTGAACATGTTTGGCCCCTGTTATGGTTTGTGTCTAGGTGTTCCCCCAAATCCTCATGCAGTCATGAGTTCTAGAGTTTGTGATTAATTCATAATCCAATGTGGGGATTATAGGTGTGAGTGCTACACTTGCCCCAGGGTGGGTAATTTGCATACAATGTGGAGGGGAGAGAGGCTTGGTAGTTGCCTCAGCTGTAGCTTCTCCATTTGCTTTTTCACTGCCATTAACAGCTGCCCTGTTCCATGTGCCACTCTGCCTTGGAGCCCACTGAGTATAGACTGAAACCTCCACAAACTGCAAGCTAAATAAAACCCTTCCTTCCTTAGTTTTCTGTGTCATGTACTTTGTCCCAGAAGGTGAGAAAAGCATCTGAGACAGCCCCTTTGTCAAAAATAAGGTGGGTAAGTGTGTTTGTAGATGTGTCTGCATCTTCTAATCTGTTCCACTGATCCTCAGGGCTGTCTTTTTGCCAAGACTATGCGGATTTTATCACAGTAGCTTTGTAGCTAATTTCAAGTCAGGGTTTGTGGTGCTTCTTGCCTTTCCTTTGTTGCCCAGGATTGCTTTCGCTATTCTAGGTCTCTTCTGTTTCCAGATGAATTTCAGGAATGTTTTCTCGAGATTGGTGATATACTAAGGGTATTTTAACCAGGATTTCATGGAATTTGTGTAACAATTTTGGAAGTATGGCCATTTTCACAACATTGGTTCTTTCTATTCAGGAGCAAGGAATATTTTTCCATTTTCTAAAACCCTCTTCAATCTCTTTCAGAGTACTATAATTTTCATTGTATAAATCTTTTACTTCCTTTGTGAGATTCTTTTTCTTTTTTTTTGGTGGAACTGGGAATTGAACTCAGCCCCTTGTGCTTGCCAGGCAAGCACTTATTCTACTGACCTATATTCCTAGCCCCCATGAGATTAATTCTTAAGTATTTAATTTTTTTGATGTTACTGTGAAAGGCATGCTTTTCATAATTTCTGTGTGTTTGTTGTTGTTATATAGAAATGCTATTGAATTTTGAGTGTTGATTTTGTATCCTGTTACACTACTAAATTTGGTTATTAAATCTACAAGTTTCTTGGTTCACAGTTTTTGTTTCTTTTTCTTTATTGAAAGAGTCTTGCTGTGTAATTCAGGCTGGCCTTGAACTCATAATGGAGCCCAGGGTGTCTTCAAATTCACAGCAATCCTCTTGACTCAACTTTCTGAGTGCTGGGATTACAGGTGTGCAGCATCATGCCTGGTTGATTTTTTACTTTTAAGAGTAAAATTGTCACAAGCAAACAAAACCAAAACCAATGCTTTTCAGTTTTTCCAGGAAACCCACCATACTTCAGTTAAAATTTTCATGGTAGAGTATTTTTAACACTCTACATATCTTGTATTATGAAGAAGTGTAACATTCATAGAGGTACAGACTAAATGGGTGCGAAGCTTCATTAGTGCTATTTAAATAAAAACCTACTATTTATAAAGAGAAAAATGGAGACCTATTTAAGACAAAGCAATCTTGACAACTGGTTTGCATCATGCATTAGCTTAAAGATTGGAACTCTCTCAAGTTTGATTTATTAGTTCATTCTGCAGTTACCATTGTCAACCAAATCAACTATGCTCAGTTACAAAAATCATTTGAAGCAGATTTGCTCCTCCCCAAATTTAAGTGAAATAAATATTACATGTAGAGAAAAAGTAAAAGAAAGCAAGATAAAGACTGAACTGAACCTACCACTGAGTGCACCAGCTCGTCCTTCCAGTGTTACTTGCCATGTAAATGAATCTCCTCGGCTCTTTTCTGTTTCCAGGTCTTTAGGAGATGCTGGGAAGACACACTTCCACAACAGCAGAACTCGAGCAAGGTGATGACTGACAACTGCAGGACCTGAAAATTATTCAACTTATTATTACAAAATAACCTAAAGAGGTTATTTATTTATTTTAATGTGCTTGGTACAGGTTCTCACTAGGCAGTTCAGACTCTTGTAGTGATTCTCCTATTTTCAGCCTTCCCAGTGCTGGAATTATAGGTCTGCACCACCATGCCTGGTCTTGGAGGCCAGCTCAGTAGGCCCAGGGTCAGGGCCTGTGTGGCATGTTGTATGGGGTATCAAACCCAGGTCCCTGCACTTGCCTAAGCAAGTGCTGAGTCTGCTGAGCTATTTCATTGGCTCAATGAGGTTATTCTTTAAAATTCTATTATTAAACAGGAATTTCCCTGTTAAACATATTTCAGCCAGACATGCTGTCTTTAATCCAAGGACTTTGAAGACTGAGACAAGATCATCTCAAATTTGAGGCTAGCCTATGGTATATATTAAGACTGTATCTCAACAAAAGAAAACACCCAAACAAACAAACAAAAACCCAACATTTTATTTGATCTTTTTAATTTGAGGAAAGGGTCTACAGAGCGTTCAGGTCTCACTACTAGACTGCAGTCATAGGGATCTGCCTGTTTACCGTCTCCCAAGAGCTGGGATTACAGGCATGCACCACCATGCCCAGTTTCAACTGCCATCTCAGCACATGCCTGGGGCAGGGCCAGCACAATAGGCCCAGGGATCAAATTCCTGGCCCCTGGGCCTGCTTGCAGGCACTTTAATCTGCTGAGCTATTTGGCTGGCCCATTTTAATTTACTACTACAATTTCTTTTTTTTTTTTTTTTCTTACTTTCTGATTTCAAATGATTCCACTATTGAGTGAATTAGTAGAAGAAGGTACTAGAGACAAGAATAACAAGGAGCAAATGATAAACCTTGGGCTCCATGTAAACTCTTTTGCTACTGCTGGGACTATGTTTATTATATGTATAAAATAACATTGGTACCACCTGCATTATTTGTCAAATCCAAATGATACCATGCCCTTTGAAGTATTTGGAAAGTCTATGATATACTACATCAATGGAAGATATAACAGCAAACACCATATCTCTGATCTTCAGAGTAATGGTACTAACTTTTGGTACTGGGATTAAATCTAGGGGCTCATGCATGATAAGCATACACTCTACTACTGAGCTGCATCCCTTTGCCTCTAATGTTAACTTCTGACAGCAACTTATTCAGGTCAAGAATCAGATATGGCCAGGCATGGTGGTGCATGCTTGTATTGCCATGAATTTGAAATCAGGCTGGGTTACATAGTGAGTTCAAAGCAAGTCTGAACTACAAAGCAAGAACATGTCTCAAAAAGCCAAAACCCAAACCAAAATAAAATAACCTCCCTCCCAAAGGAATCACACATGAAATATTTGAGAGCAACATCATCAGTGAAGTGAGTATGAATAAATAAATCCCAATAATAAAAGGGAATTTACAATAACAACATTAGAAACTTAAAGGGAGTAAAAATCTATACAAGAAACCTACAAATTAAGACTCACAACTTTTCTCATCTAGCAATATTCTGGGGTAACCTAAAATTCTCCTGTAAACAAATACTCCCTTTCTCTTATTCCCACATAATGTTGTCTACATCTCTCTTCTGTACTACAGCAACAAAGCATAGAACTAAACTGGGTCTTGGAAGGATATGGGTTAGATTAACAACCTGGCTCTGGGGCATGTCTTAGTTTTGTAAGCCTGAAAGAATAACAACTCTTTTGTGCCTCTGTTTTCCCATGTATAAATGGAGATAATAACATTATCTGCCTCACAGGAGAGTTTCTAAGGCTTACACAATTTTATATAAAGAACTGTGTTTGGCTAATAGTATGCTTTTATAAAATGTTTGACATACAATTATCACTCAAATATTTTGGTTATTTCTAAAAGAACAGGTATAATAAAATGAAAAAGCAATAGTGAGAAATTTTTTAATGTATGCAATTTATTAAGACTAATAACTTATTTTTTCTCCTTTCTTTTTTTCCTAACAAAATGAGGGCTTCAACCCAAGGCCTCTGTACTGATGATTTTTAATTTTATATTTTGAGACAGAGTCTCACTGAGTTGCCTAGGCTAGCCCTCAACTTGTGATCTTGCCTTAGGCTCTGAGGGTGCTAAAATAGCAGGTTCATTTTTCTTCTGACTTGGTCTTTAGGAAAAGGCAAAATATATTTGCTTGCTTCCCACTACTTTTTCCAGGAATGTAACCCATGGACTCATGAAACTAGGCAAGTGCACTGCCAACAATCTATATCTCCAGTGCACTCATTACTTCCTTGATAAAGTAGTACTAACAAAACACCCAACAGAGTTGCAATGAAAGAAGGAAAGAGGAGTGAAGTAATAAAAGATAAGTGATTATAAAAGAGTTGTGTGTGTGTGTGTGCTGACTAGATATCCATGCACATTCCCATTTATACACAATGAACTATAGAAACAGAAAGTGCTAAGCAAAATTTAGTCACATACCAATAAGTAAATGTGTAGTCATTGAAAGCATCCATAACAGAGAGAAATTTCATATGTACAGTATTTTCCCTTGTATCCTCCTTAAGATATCTCACTAGCTTAATACTGAACAGTACACCATGTATTCCTAAAGAGGCATTAAGAAAATTTCATCTCCTGGGAGACAACCGCTTGGGTCCCCCTTCTGTCCCTCACTCAGACAGAAGCTTTCTTTCCTCCAATAAATATATTCTTGTGTGTGTGTGTGTGTGTGTGTGTGTGTGTGTGTGTGTGTTTAGGACAGGGTATACAGGGTCTCAATGTGTAAATCAGACTCATAGTGATCCTCCTGTTTACAGCCTCCCAAGTAGTAGGATTACAGGCATGCGCCACCATGGCAGGCCCACGGATCAAACTTCCTGCCCCTGTGTCTGCCTCAGCAGGCGCTTTAATTCGCTGAGCTATTTGGTCAGTCCCCAGGAAATATTTCTACTCTTAAAAAAAAGATAATTTCATTTCAGAGGCAAATGAAGTAAGTTGTGAAAAATGAGTATATTGTAATTACAAAGTTAAAAAACACACACGTCTTCACATCCAAGAGTTCTGCATCTAACAAAGACCACACAAACACATTTCATGAGCCATCCACAGATTATGTAAGACAGAGATATCTGTAGGTGAACCCAAGTTGTTCCATATAGCATCATACAAACTGGAAAGTATAACAAGAAAGGCTACTAAGTGTTGCAGCACATATACAAGGAGCAGATTTGATGTGATTTACTTAAATCTATGTTGACACAGTATAGTGTATACATTACAATAATGAACAAATTATAAATTGTGAAGGGAATAATGAAAACACAGATGAGGTATTAAGCCCAAAACCCTATTTAATAAGGCATTTGAATTGTTAGATAAAACTTTATTCAAAAATCAATCAAGGTTCCTTGAAGAAACAGCTGATAGAGAGCCTGAGGCAGTTAATATACAACATGACAGCTGGGACAGCTCATCACACAAAAACAAACATGTTATTAAAGAAACTATGTTCACGCTAAAAGGGCATGTGAACTAAGTTCTCAATAATCAAAGATGAGATGATTTGAGGACCAAAAGAAATAATAACTACAGGTCAGCCAGATAGCTCAGTGAATTAAAGTGCCTGCTTAGGCAGACACAGGGGTTGGGGTTCAATCTCTGGCCTACTTTGCAAGCCTCGCCCCTAGGTGCATTGAGACAGTGACTGAGACTGGGCATAGTGGTGCACACCTGTAATCCCAGAACTTGGGAGGCTGAAAACAGGAGGATCACTATGAGTCCGATCTGTGCAGTGAGACCCTATACTAAATACAAAAGAAAAAAAGGAAAACGAAAAAAAAAAAAAAGAAATAATAACTACATTGGAACTCATCACTGATCCCTTTTAAGAGGTGCTAGGACCTCTTAAAAAAGGTAATAAAGGAAAAGAAAAATGCACAAGAAAAGTGAATAAGCCTCAGAAAATGTAATCAAAACATTCATCAAAAATTTAATCTTTTATACTGATTATAAATATACAATAAAATATGACACTCTAATTTTGTTAAAGGAAAAAGTACCTCTTATAGTCTGCAAAAGGAATGGTATTTGTTTCAAGAACATTTATTAAAATCTTTCCTAAGTCATTTCCCCTTTAATTCACTAACAACATCAATATGGCAGGCATGGCAACACTAATGAAACAGCCAATGAATGCGTCTCACATTACAGCAATAACATTATGAACTAAAGCTCTATGCTAGGAGCTAACATTTTCTGTTACAAAGTATTTGAGTCTTAGAAAGCCATACATTTGCAATTATGTATTCAACCTTTCTGCAGCACCTGATGGCCACAAGCAAACTTTGTTTGTAGACACAGAAATCTAACTTTCATATAATTCTTTATTACATTTATTTATTGTGTGTGTGTGTGGCCAGCTCAGCCCACCAGGGGGCGGGGCTGGCTGGCATGTGGTGCTGGGGATCGAACCGTGGTCCCTGTGCTTTGCCAAGCTTGTTTCAGTAGGTGCTTTAGACCACTGAGCCATCTCTCCAGCCCTCATTTAATTCTTAACATTTAAAATTTTAATATTACTTTTTTCTTTAAAGGTAGCAATGTTCTGTATTTATTAAAAGCAAGAAAAGAAACAAGTTCTGCAGAGTGAGTTTGGGCCATGGAAAATAAGTATGCTGTACAGGAGACAGCCATCAACCATGAAGGGAAATAGTAGCTGACTTTCACATAATTCTTACTGTCACAAAATATTCTCCTTTTGTTTTTTTATAACTAGCAAAAAACATATGTCTTGAATCACAGACCTTATAACATTCACAGCAAATTTTTGGCCCTGTTACTGAAACACTTGTGTAACCTACTGTGTATTGTTTCTTGGGTTTTAGTTTAATAGGTTCTATCAGTAGTGCCAACCCTCCCTTCTATGCTAGATAAGAGTACAGGCCCTATTAAAATAAGGATTTGATTTGGTATTCCTATTTTTTTAAAAGAAAAAGTAACAAAATAAAAACAGGTAACACAAGCCAGATTTTGTCTCTTGGCTGCACTTGGAATCTAGTCCAATAAATTTCTTTTAAAAATTTTACTTATGGGCCGGGGAGATAGCTGAGTGGCATAATTGCCTTCCTGTAAGATCCTGAGTTCGATCCTTGTACCACAAAAAACAAACAAACAAAACCCAACAACAACAACAAAAAAAAAAACCCTGAAAAACATTACTTATAGTATTACTTAAATCACTCATTCATTAATGATTATTTTAAAACCCCCTTTAGATCAAATTACTTCATACATAGCTAGGTGCCAAAATGATTAACCAAATCCAAGCAGTTATTTAATATCCTAGCTGTAACTCATAAAAATATAACTATGAGGACTGGGGAGATAGCTCAGTGGTCTAAGTGCCTGACTGGCCAAGCACAAAGACCTGCGTTCAATTTTTGGTACTGCAGGCCATGCCACCCTGGAACACTGGGTGCGCCATGCCAGACACCAAAACTGGACATGGTGGTGCACGCCTATAATCCCAGCACTGGGGAAGCTGAAGTCCAAGCTGTGTACGAAATAAATAAATAATAAATAAATATGTTTTTAAAATTCAAATGAGATATCTGAAAACATTATTTTTAGCAATAAAGTAAGTAAATGTCATTTTTCTTTTTTTGAGACAGGGTCTCACTTGCTGCCCAGCCTAGCCTCAAACTCCTGGGATTATGTGACCCTCCTGCTTTAGTTTCTCTTTCTCTCTCTCTCTCTCTCTCTCTCTCTCTCTTTCTTTCTGCTTTAGTTTCTTGAGTAGCTAGGACAACCGGCCTGTGCCAGGGTGCAGGGTGGTCAATGTCTTTCTAAGCTGACCTCTAGGAAAAAAAAATATTTGTGTGGCTATTTAAACTGATAGATTCAACTTAATATCCACAAATAATATATACTAGTCCTTTTGTTTCAAAAACAAAGTATTTCATAGTTATAGTAACCTTCTACAGCACTGTTACCTAGTGTCATAAGAGCAGCGATCAACAACCATCCAGCTTGTGTGCGCTGAGCTGAAAGGCGACTGTTCTGAGCAGCAGAACACAGCAGATCCTCTGCTAATGCCATGATAATCTGTTTACATATGGAAGAACAAGATAATAAAAATCAATTTATAATTTAGTGGACAAGTAACACAACAATTATAAGGTCTTGAAAAATTAACTCTTACATATAAATGATAAAAGACTGTCATTAATTCAGACAGGATAAATCATACAGGAAAGTATAAAAACACTGAATTTTCAAGGTTAAATACTAGAATATTAGTGCCTCAGTAAGTCTATAATTCTATGTGGGGCATATGTGGCAGTTTCATAAGATTTCTTTTTTTTTTGTATTTTAGTAAGGGTCTACAGGGTCTCACTACATAGATCGGACTTGTAGTGATTCTCCTGTGTTCAGCCTCCCAAGAGCTGGCAGGGGCACACCACCACGCCCAGCCTCAACTGTCATCGCAGTGCATCCTGCGGGTGGGGCCAGCATGGCATGCCAGAGATGCAAGTCTGACTGTTGCATCTGCCTAAGCAGGCACTTCAGTCCACTGAGCTATTTGTCAGGCCCCATAAGATTTCAAACATAGCTGTACAGATTATTATTATTATTTGCAGGGTCTTGCTATGTAGTCCAGGCTGGCCTTGAACTCATGGAGATCCTCCTGCCTCAGCCTCCTGAGGGCTGAGCTATCCACATGCACCACCATACCTGGCTTTGCTGTATAAAATTTTAATCTGTGCTCACTTCAGCAGCACATTCTAAAATTTTAATTTACAGTCAATGTTAACCATCTTCTTTGAAGTTACTATCAGAAAACTTTCTTCATATAGTGATCTCACTCTATTTTTAAGACAGTCTCATTATATAGTCCAGCCTGGCCTTAAACTTGCTGTGTAGCCCAAAGTGGCTTCAAAGTTGTGATGCTTAAGCCTTCAGTCTTCTTAGTCTTAGGATTATAGGCACACTCTTTTTAAAATTTTATACATGAGCTGCAATACTTCAGTGGCACTATACCACCAGGGTCAAAATTGTCTTGTATTGAGGTAAGTTCCAAAGTAGAGTGAAATTAAGATGTCGGCAAAAAAAAGTTTAGGAAACAACAGAACCAGATGTAATATGTCTGAGAAACTGCTGTTACCATATACTAATGCAGCAAGTATTAAGAGTTATATGTAAGCTTCATAAAGATGAAGACTAGCATATTGTAACATGTTTACAATAGGGTTGTAATTTGTACATCTTGTTGCTGGTTGACTTCAACAATCAGTCTTACATATATAACTATCCCATCAGGCAACTGTTTATTAATTTTATTACTAAAAAGACCTAATAAATTGATTAGATTGATTAGATCTAATCAAATTAAATTGATTAGATCTGCTTGTAACACCAGTGGTACAAACTGCCCAATGAACAACGATGCATGTACCACTGGTGGTTCAAGCTAGGGGGAATACACAGAGTATTAAAATAACTAATCAGGACCAGGGAGATAGCTCAGTAGAATAAGCGCTTGCCTGGCAAGCACAAGGGCCTGAATTCAATCCCTAGTTACGCCAAACAAACAAAAATTAATCAACTTACTACTAATTTAGGATTATCTGTAGTTTATATAATTAGTTGATGGATGGCATTTAAAAAATGAGGACATAACATACCATTTTAGTCAAATCAAGACAAGAGGATATTTTCTATGAAGTTTCAAATACAGTGTGGAAATGAGACTCAACTGAATTAATGAGATGTGAGAACAAGT
Organism: Octodon degus; assembly: GCF_000260255.1. Taxonomy (NCBI): domain Eukaryota; kingdom Metazoa; phylum Chordata; class Mammalia; order Rodentia; family Octodontidae; genus Octodon; species Octodon degus. The sequence goes on along the minus strand of NW_004524662.1, from coordinate 8,539,990 downwards.
TTAATCAGGCACATGCAATCAAGATTCTTAAAAAAAAAAGATTTTTAACAAAATGTAATGAGTTAGTTCAGAATGTAACTAAAATAATAAATTTAAATGATAATATGACCTCCTAAAGTTGCAACTACCTTATTTCATTCCAACAACATTGAAAATGCTCAAGTTTTCTGGAATTTCTGAAGTTCTAAAATTCTTTTGTAGAGCCTATGCCACGGAGGACATACTATAAAACTCAACAATGATATAAAAATGACGATGAGAAAGGAAGAAATAATAGTTACCTATAGTCTCCAAAATGAAGCATAAGTTATGTGTTTACTATGAAACAATTCTCCAAAAACTTGCAAGCACTATACTTTGCTTATTTTATATGTCCTAGGTTTCATAAGCTTTTTCTTCAGTTGACTTCAAAATTTTTTCTACAGTATAAGTGAGCTATATAATCATTACAGTGTCCTGCATAGCTTTGACTGGGTACTAAAAAAGCTATGATTTTTTAGGAAGAATTTGAAATATTATATTATTATTTACAAAAGATGAAATTGTTACCTTGCCCATTCCATGAGGAATTCCTAAAGGACAGTGTTTCACTGCTCCCAGCAAAGCTGCCAGAGCAAAACTAAAGCCAGTTACTGCTTCAGGCAAAGACTTCAGTATAGCAAGTCGTTCAAGGCAGCGATCTATGAGAGGCATTAGGTAGCAAGGTAATGCGACAGCAATGCAGCGTAAACACCAAGCTGCTGCTAGTCGAACAGAAATGCTGGGATGAAGAACAACTGAAATGACACTGTCAAGAAGGCCTGAAAGAACAGAACAAAAAATGATGTAGCAGTACAGATAAAACTCAGTCATAAAACACTCAAAAGAAGTCACCTGAATATAATATATATTATTTTTATTAAAAGCCAATCAGAATGAAAAAAAAAGTAATACATAACTAATAAAAGTAGCTTTTTTTTTTTTTTTTTTTTTAAACCTAGAAGGCCGGAAGTGGTGGCACACACTTGCAATCTCACTTTGAAAGCTGAGGCAGGACTGCAAGTTTGAACCCAACCTAGACAACCTAGGTAGACCTTCTTTCAAACTGAAAAATACAAAAAAGACTGCAAATGGTAGCAGTAAAAAAGCCCTGATTTAAACCCCAAATCTGGAGGGAGGGGGGATGAGGGGGAAGGGAGGGGGGGTGAAAGGCAAAGAGAGGATGAGAGAGGGGGAGAAGGGAGAGGGGGGAGAGAGGGGGAGAACGAGAGGAAGAGAGGGGGAGAGAGGGAGAGGGCAGGGGAGAGAAGGGAGAGAGAAAGAAAAGAAAGCGAGAGGGAGGGAGGGAGGGAGGGAGGAAAAGAGAAATTAATACAAAGAACAAGAAAAAAAAGTCTATACTTGGCATAATTCAAGATAGTCCTTCAGGTCAGGCACAGGGGTTCACACATGTAAACCCAACCATTTGAAGGCTGAAGCATAAGGACTGCTAAGTTCAAGTTCAGCCTGGACAATTTAGCAAGGCTTAGTCTCATGATAAAAAGTAAAAAAGGGCTAGGTATGTACTGCACCACTGGGCGCAATAGTACCACCATTCCCCTCAAAATGTGTACAGAGTGCCCTCTTAGCATGCGTGAGCCCTTGGGTTCCATCCCTAACACTCCAAAACAAGAACAAAACATAAATTTTACATCATTTGATACTTAAATAATATGTTCCAGATTTATATCACTTATAAGAACAAATAAAATGTAAACCTTCTTGTTCAGGAAATGTATGACAAAAAGGACAAAAACCACATTTTATTTTTTCCTTTTTGAGACAGGTTCTTGTTATATATAAGCACAGGCTAGCTTTGAACTGGTTACATAAATTGGCTGGCCTCAAACTCCCAATGATCCTCCTGCTCAGTTTCTGAGTGCTGGGATTACAGGCATGTGCCATGATGCTGGTGCAATTCTGTCTACACCAGAAATCATTAAAACACACACACATATACACACAGGTTTTTTTTTTTTTTTTTTTTTTTGGTCTTTTTGAGACAGGATTTCACTACACAGATCAGGCTGGCCTTGAACTTGCAGTGATCCTTGTGCATCAGCCTCCCAGGTGCTGTCATGACAGGCGTAGTCCTCACATATATTCATATTTTAAACAATCTTGATCATGACTTTTCCTTTCATTATCTTTAGTAAGTCTATTATTAAACTTCAATAAGTTTAATAACCTATAATAAGTAAGTTATCTGAAGATTTTCTTCATTAAATACAAATACAATATAAGGCATTCAGATGAGTCAGTAATACGTGTATACCTATACTTGAGTCCTGCAGCAAAGGGGCAGCAGTGGTACCCAAATTACATGTAAGATTTCCAAGTTCTTGTAAAGCACATACTAACATATGCTGGCTGGCTGATACATCTGTGGAACCAGGCCGGGTTTCCAAATTACCATCACTCAATACAGCATCTGACAGAAACATAAAAATTAACTATACATCACTGTTTTAAAAAATTTGGAGAGGCAATGGGTGTTAGGAGCAGAAAAAAAATACAAAGGCAAATACCAATATAGTGCCACATGATAAGTATCAAACTCTTACAGCACTAACTGAAATGCTTAAATGGGGAACTGCATCAATAGAGAATGAACTGAATACAACAGATCTAATTAACACAATCTGATTACAGATTCCTTATTAGTTTTTTAGAAAGAGGCACTGAAAAGGAGAACTCATAGGAAACTAAAAAATATTTCAGTACAACATCAAGACAGTAGACTTAGGACAATATTATAGGATCTAAAATGGACTAATGGCTTAAAAAATTACTTCTTACAGGAAGCACAACATAAATTCTGAGAAACAACACTGCCCTTTAAGACTTTCATATTAATAATGTTGCCTTAGCATTGTTAAAACAGGCTGCCTTCATAGATTCATACCCACAACTTTCTTTTGTTTCCAGATGGCCTGACAGATATCCTTTGCAGCAGCCATCTGAGCCTTTTCTCCAAGAAGGCCTCCTATGGTAGCTCGGAGGATAAATGAAACACACCGGCGACAGCAGATAGCATCGATATGAGTTTGGGTGGCTTTAGGGTGCGACTGTGACACAAGGCTTAGGATATGAGAAAGAAAGACAGCAAAATTTTTTTCTAGCCATGTTCCTCCTAATGTTGAAACAAACACCACGTAAGCCTAAAAAAGAAAGGAGGTTTATCTTCAAAATTTAATCACTTCAACTCTGTATTAATATTTTAAAAATAATTTTATTGAGAATAAATAGGAATGAGACAGTTTCAAAACCGATCAGTAGGACAGTTTCAATAATAAATACATTGCACATTGTTGTCTCAGTGGTTATTCATTGTACAAGATGCAGACATGACATCCTGTCCACAAACATCATTAAAACAAATCTTATTCACTAAATTAAGAGAACGTAGCTGTATATCTATCCTATTTTGAATACACAGATACAAAATGGTCATTCATTTGTATTCCCTTTTTTGGTTTAGTTTTGTCAGAGAATGGTATTCCATTGTCATTTAAATATTGTAGGTGTGTGAATTCAGCAAAATATTCCAATACAGTGCAGTAGTCCATAATAGTAGTGGGTCATCTGCAGGACTGGCAATGTCAGAAGTTGTTAACCTAAGCCCTTTAGAGCCCTGCATACCAACATGGTTTCCCCCTTATACCTTGTTTTTATACTTTCCTACTGGATGCTTAAGACCAAGATAAAGCAAGACCTATATAACAAGATATGTGACTTTTGTATCTGATAAGATCAGTCAAGTCCCCTCAGGATTTATCCTGAAACCCTGTATCGCACTTTGTAGATCCTTTGTCAGTATCAGCCATGTGCATGAGTCATGGCCATTGCTTGAACAATTTGCTCTCTGTGAAAGCCTGAGAGATTGTTTTCTCTCCATGTAACTCTCCTTAGGCACACTCTATATCATAGATCACATTTCTCTGCGGCCCCATAATCTCCTTGATCAGAAAATTTGGGACACAACTGAGTTACATGTACAGGCTCTCCTATGTCTTGAGTCTTCACTGACCTTTAAAGGTTAGGGCCAAGACGTTGGCTGACCTTGCAGCCTTTCTTTTTCTCTAATTTTTGGTCTGCAAACATAAGTTGTTAACCCTCCAGAAGAGAAGCGTATTATTATCCTACAACATATGCAGTTGGGTTTAACCTAACTATCTGTCTGAATATTGAACATCTTAGGCATACATAGAACAGGTATTTTCCATCAAGTATTGATATGTTAAACCTTAAGTCCCCACAAAATATGAAGAAAAAATTTAAAAAATAAAAAATATGAATAAACAATTACCTATTTTTACACAGAAATTTAGAAATCTAACCATATACAGCACTGTAGCAGGACAGTCCTGTGACATTTTTTTTCTTGTCTCTATTTTTCATTTATTACCCTTTTTTTTTTTTTTTTAAAAAAAAACACTTACTTGAGAGACAGTATGTCAGTAATTGGTATGTCATGACAAGCAGTACAATTGAGCTAATGGGCAGGCCTTCTATATTAATATTTTCTACAAGATATTTAAAATATTCTCCACAAACTATACTCTTTCCTCATTTATAACCACTTGATAAATATAAATGTAGCGTTACTTGTTTGTTTAAAGACAAAGAGACGAGGGCTGGCCAAATAGCTCAGCAGATTAGGCAGAGTGCAGCAGCTGGGGCTTGATCCCTGGTATGCCATGCCGGCACCACCCCCTAGGAATGCTGAGACAGCAACTGAGACTGGGCCTGGTGGTGTGCACCTGTAATCCCAGCTCTTGGGAGGCTGAAAACAGGACAATCACTATGAGTCTGATCTGTGTGGTGAGACCCTGTAAGCTCTATACTAAATATATGAAATTAAAAAAAAAAAAAAAGACAAAGAGAACAGCATACTCATTCAAGTGCAATTTCATTTATGCTGCCCCTGTTTTATTTTGCACAGACTACAAATTTTTGGGACAAAAAAAGAAAAACAAATTTTAGCACAGCTTGTATTACTAGCTAACTTGTAAGATGTACCTGTGGCTTTTCTGAACAAATGCTTCAAGCAATTTACCACTCTGAACAAGAAAACTTGATTTAAACATATTAAATCACAGGAGACTAAGGAAGAAAGATCACAAAGTTTGAGGCCAGCCTGGGCTACAAAATGAGTTCAAGGCCAGCCCGAACTGCAGAGCTAAACCCTGTCTCAAAAAGACCAAAAAACAAAACAGGAAAAAAAAATCCATACGAAATCATTGTAAGAATTAACTGCATTCCAGCTCCAACACCATAACTGAAGAGCATTTAGTTTTAGAAATCTGAGGAACATTTACAATGATAAATCACTGTTCCTTATTTTCATGAATGTTAACAGTTTTACTCCATATATACATAAACAAGTACTTTTCTTAAGTATGTAATCTATTCCTTAAAATATATAGTTGACAATTGCATTAGGACTTACATTTTCTTGAAGTCTACATAGAATATAAGACAACATGAAGTTTTTAAAAGTATATGTTTGTTTTGAACCATAATGGCACTAATTGCATTCTAATGGTTTAGCTTTTAAAACTGCTTAGGACTAAAATTAAAACCCTGAAGTAGAGTATATGCTCCCTTACTTAAGAGTTAACCATGTATAAAAATAAAAAGAATTAACCACATAAAAACATTTATTGTACCCGTGCTAAGTAACATGTACCTAGTAGCTTAAAATGAGCTGTATGAGCACCAATAAACACAACAGAAGAAATGTTAAACCATAAATCATGTTAATGTTCAAGGACTAGAAACAAAAAAAGTTGTGCATGTTTCAAAGGAAATAAAAGTCCTCAATTTATTAAACATATTGTGGGCATTAAGATTTTTGGTACTTGTAATGTAGTTTAAAAAAATGTTGGCCTTTTTTTAATCTATTTATAAATATGAGTACATAAGGAATTTCCCACACAGTATCACTTCACAGAGTTAGATATTAAACTTTTCATTTTAGCCAGTGAGAATTACGTTTAGATACTAATTTGTGATTCCAACCTGAGTAACTCCAACTCGAACATCTCTACTGACTGAACTGGTTCCTTTCAGCATATCGCCACTGGCCCGAAGAAATCCTGAACTCCCACGTAGAAACCCTGTTCCTAGTAATTCGAACACTTCCTCCAGAGATACTCTGCGAATGCTTTGACGTGAGGCTGCTATGACAAAGAACAAAACAAAACCATGATTTACATTTTATAAGACTAAATTTTAGTGCATTTTTTTGGGGGGAGAGGTGCTATGGATTGAACCCAGGGCCTTGCATATGCTAAGCACATGCTTTACCATTGAGCTACACCCCCCAGTCCATAAATGCATGATTTTGATTTGTGAAGAGCCAGAATATTAACAAACTAAAAATTCAAACAAAATACAAAATTTATAGGACATCCTATACACGAACACAAAAAGTCAGATGAGGTTTCAAAAATGATATCCTAAAAGTGTATGGTTCTTTAAAATTCTGACCCATAGTTCTTCTTCCTCAAACAAGAATTTAAGGGGGTAATAATCTTTTTTGGTTCAAGGGATTGAGCCCAGGGCTTTTTGTGTATCAGGCATGTGCTCTACCACTGAGCTATATCCCCAAGCCAGGCTAACAGTCCTATAAAGTAAGGGAAAACATAGTTACTCTACTTTTGTACACTATACATTGCTTTAAAAATTCTTTTGAAATACTAAATATGCCAAAACATAATTTTCTTTTTCCAAATACTCTGTAACTTTTAATGAAATTCATATAAAATAACCATCTTATTCTGTCTTTAAAAGTGTTCACCTCACACTACAATTTTTGTTATCTCTCAGTCTGTGAAGAAATCAAAGTGGATTACTACTAAAACTACCCTTAAAAGATTACCTAGGGAAGGAACATTTAAGGCTGCTTTCAAGTTTGACACAGCTAAATTTTTCACTGTGACTATAGGATATCTCCCCACAAAAAAAAAATCCACATTTCCCTTCTTTTTTCTTCTGAAAAGTAGCACTAATAATCTCTATCTTTTATTATAGATTCAAATTATATAGCAGAAGAGCAATAAACTTTAATTAGTGTTATAAACAACAACAAAATGTACACTCTAGCCCCAAGAGAAAAAAAAACAAAAACATCTGAGACAAATGAAAATTTATTGTGGCACTTGGGAGAGAAATATTAAGTAGTACAAAATCAACCTCTTCATGGATCATAAATTCTAGAGACAGGAAGTATAATAAATGATTCAGTATACTATATATTAAACAATAATTAAAAACTGCACATTGAATACAGTAAGATAAATGAAGTCAGGAATACTGGAGAATAAAGAAGTATTATATTTTAAATATGGCTGTTGGGGTAGGAATCACTGAAAGAATGCCATTTATTTATTTATTTATTTATTTTAATTTTTTTTTGTGGAACTGGGGATTGAACTCAAGCCCTTGCACTTGCCAGGGAAGCGCTTATTCCACTGAGCCATATCCCCGGCCCTAGGAATGCCATTTAAACATAGTTTGAATGTATTAAGGAAATTAGGCACGAGGATATCTGCCTATTTTTCTAGGCAGAAAAAGCAGCTATGGCAAAAAGTCCTTGAGGTGGGATATGATGCCCAATGTGCTCAAACAAAGCAGTGCTAATGGAGCAATGGAGGAAGTCCAGCAGGAAGGGGGCTAAAGCATATGGACAGGTTGTGTCGCAGATCAGTGTGGTAAGGATGTGACTTAAATGGACCCTGAGAAAGGGAAGATCAGATGTCACTTTGCTACTGTGCTAAGAGAAGGCTATCAAGGGGCAATGGAAAAAGATAGCAGACCCACTGGGAGGGATGTGCTATTTCAAGAAGAGGATCAAGGTGGTTCAATGAAGAAGAGTGATAGTGTGGATATCTATGTATCTATTCATAATTTTTCAATTTAAAAAAACCCTCAAAAGCACAAAAAAGCTGCAAGAATAGTACAATAACCTCTTATATACCTTTCACCTAAACTCACCATATTTTCATCACTGCTTTCTCACTGTGAAGAACAGATTTATGGCCAAATATTTCATACAATGGCTCTCAATGTGAAGTGTATCTGGTATTTCCTCAGAAATCTAACAGAGAACTACATAAGTGATAACTATATCTTCCTCAATATCTAACATCAGAAAACACTGACAAGAAAGGTATTAGTCTGTCCTTGCATTGGTGATACTCGCTTTGGACATACCAGTAAAGTCAGTCTGTCAGATGTGTTCACTATAACCTTAGCATTTGCAAAGATGGCAAAATACCATAAATAGCTCATCAAACTAAGAATATACTGAGGATCCCTACTATTATAAATTACTACCATGATGCTAAAAAGTGTCTTTTTTTTTTAAGTCAGTACTACTAATTAAACCCAAGGCCTTTTGGCTAAGCTCCATTACCAGCTCTTCCTATATTTTTTTAATTTTATGACTCTTATAATGTATATCTAGATGTACCCCCACGGCCTCATGAAGTTGTAGGTGGGGCTTTGAGAAGTGACTGGATCATGGGGCTGTCATACTCACATGTGGATTAGTCCACTGATGATGTCACAGTGACATGTGCTATTAGAAGGTGGGTCTTGGTCACAAAAGGGAGGTTCCTGGGGGCATGGCCTGGAAGGATGTACAGTACCTCCCTTCCTGGCTTCTCCTCCTTTTAACTTCTATATCCTGGCTGCCATGAATTGAAAAGCCTCCCCCACATGAGTTGTAGGTCCTGGATTTTGTATCTTAGTGACAACAAAGTGACTAAGCAGTGTCTAAGTTGCCCAGGCTGGGCTTGAACTTGTGATTCTCCTATCTCAGCCTTCCAAAAGTATGAAATTACAAAGCATACACTACCAGACAAGCTACAAAAGATTATATTTACTATCCCTTTTATAGTTATTCATCTTCCACTGGAAAAGCTTTCTCTTTTCCTTTATAGTCACTGTATATGCACAGATTTTTCATTTAATACAATAGAATCCATTTCTATTATTCATTTGCATAATACAGCCCTGGATTTGACCAGTGGAAGTCTCTAAAAATGCCTGTAGCATAAACTTCGTTTTGCTCTAAGATGCTGTAGACTTTGAAGCTTAACTTGGACTTTCTTTCCCATTCTCCAAGGAGTTCCAATTCTGGATATTTTAAGATAGTTAAGTGTGCAAACAGAGCACATATATGTATGTACATGTGAACAGAGAATAAGCACTTGGTTTAGAAAGAGTTAATTGAAATTTAAATGACTGAGATGTCAAATGGGCAGTTAGATATGAAGCAGAAGAGAAGACTAGGCTACAGATTTGGTCTTCCTTGATATTCAGTGGAATTTAAGCCGTGAAAGTATGTAAGAACACAAGCACATGGCCAGGCATGTCAGCATATGCCTATAATCCCAGCACTCAAGAAAGTGAGGCAGGAGGATCACGAGGAGCTCAAGCCCAGCCTGAGCTACATACAAAATGAGTTCAAGGCCAGCCTGAACTACATAGTGAAACCCTGCCTCAAGGACAAAAACAAAACTAAGAGAACAAGCATATGTAGAGAACATATGTAGAGAAGAGCAGATGACCAAGTGCTAGGACATGAGATATCTCTTCCAGAAGTCAGAGTTCATTTTAATTATTCTTTTTTTTTTTTATTCTTCTTAGTGTTTAATTTTTTTTTATTCTTCTTAGTGTTTAAATTTTAATTATTCTTAACACCCCCCCCACACCCACACCCACACCCAAACCCACACCTGTGCAGCTGGGCATGGTGTACATGCTTTATAATCCTAGCCCTTGGGAGGCTGAGGCAGGAGGATCTCTGTGAGTTTGAGCTTGTGTTTTTTTAAGAATAACATGAACTCGACCCTCTTTATAAAATTTTAAGTGTACATTATAGCATTGTTGACTGTAAGTACAATGTTGTGCAAAAGATCTCTGTAATCCTGGGCTACATAATGAGATCAAGGCTAGTTTTACCTACATAGCGAGACCCAACAAACAAACACATGAATAAATTTGTGAACATGGAGGTCACTGGAAACTACCCTCATGATATAAATTGTACTTCAGATATAATACATATGTTAACACAGTCATCTACTTTTAAAATAGCCTATTATGACACCGACATCACTTTCTAATTGCATGTAAACAACTTAATTACAACACAAAAATAGAACTTACAATGAAAGATGAAAGAATTCATAACAAATAATATTTCAAAGGTACAGGTGAAACCTACTCTTTTTTTTTTTTTTTTTTGTGGTACTGGGTATTGAACTCAGGAGCTTGTGCTTGCTAGGCAGGCACTTATGCCACTGAGCTATATCCCCAACCTTACTGATTCTTCTTAAGTGGCTTAAGATTTTACCTCTTAAATACATTTTTATCTTTCTTTCTTTTTTTCCCCCCACATCTGGTCTAGGTTTGTTTATTTTGGTTGTTTCTGGTGATTTTTTCTTTGTAGCCCACCCCATACCATAAATAAGAAAGAGTGGAAGAATCACAGAAAAAGAAAATATTATCACCCTAAATTTAAAGATATTGAGAATAAATAAGTTGTACAGTTTGTTAATGTTTCCTAATTGATTGTGATATGTTGTATTTGCTGTTTTCTTTTATTTCTGGTTGATAAATGCTGCTTTCAAAAACTATAATCCACTTTGTATTACAAAGTGATAATGACTTCTAAAGCACTGCTTATCGAAGTCTGCTTGTCTGCCTGCCTGCTCTCTCTCTCTCCCACTTCTCTCTCCCCCTCTCCCTCTCCCTCTCCCTTTCTCTTCTCTCCACAGGGTGTCTATATAACGTTTAGGCTGGCCTTGAACTCACTATGAAGCACAGGCTGGCTTTGAACTCATGATGATCCTCCTAACTCAGCCTTCAGAGGGCCGAGATTATATGACACCATGCCTAGCTCTAATGCTTATCAATACTTAATGTGAACACAAATTTTCTGGGGACAATTATCTAGGGATCTTATTAAAATGAGAATTTGATTCAGTGAATTAGGTAGGGCCTAGGTTTCTGCATTTACTAAAATGTCCCAGATGATTCCAGTGCCTCCAGAATGTTTAAGAAGCACAGGTCCACAGACAGTTTCATTTTCATTCATAAAATTGTTTACTGTTTGGAGACAGAATTATAAGGTAAGTTTTCAATTGTTCATCACTGCTTTATGTACACTATGAATTAAACACAGGCAAATTTTCTGGTTTTAAGAAATAGTCTATCCTTGCTTACTGCTTAGAAGTATATAAATGGGGAACAAAATCTAACACAAAGCAAATTCTCCAAATACACTAAATTTGAAATATCAAACATATGCATTATTTGCTCACTTATGCCAATCTAGAAAATGATAAGAAAAATGTAACCAGATAAATGCAGCTTTAAAAAAGGTATCTGCATATGTTTATCAATAAAACTTTGAAAAGAAAAAAAAAAAAAGGTATCTGAAATTTAGGTCTTTTATTGGGTAGTACAAGTATTCCACAATTTATTATTTAAAAAGAAAATCATTACACTTCAAGAATCCTTGCATTTTTTTTCCTTAAATTTTTACTGAATTGCTTGAGAAATAAGTCCTGGGATGTACATCAATGTTTATAAATTCAACTTGATTTATATTCTGCTTCTTTTGAAAGTGATAATGGATAGCTATAATGCTATCAGTATTTTTCTATATTTGCTTAAATTTACTGGGAAAAAAATTTACAAGAGATATTTTGAAATAATTACATGACTTTACCTGCTTCTAGATGTTTAAAAATTACAGCTTTAGCCAATACTGTGCCCAACAATTTTGAAACTGAAATTCGCACATCATAATTGGAACCCTCGAAAGACTTAAAACACAGAGTGGCCACACTGTCCAGGTCTGAACTCCACATAAAGATGGCCTCATTCTGAAGTTCAAGGAGACACTATTCAATTAGAGAAACAGAAAATTAATGAAAAATAAAGTGTTAGGTTCAATCTATTTAACTTACAGAAATTACAAGAGTCAAATATACAACTTTATTATTTGAAAGTGTTATTTGTATATATTACATTTCAATATCATTCAATTCACTGGGTCAACAAAAAGAATACAAGGATTAAATGAAATTATGTGAAAAAGTGTCTAGCACGAGGCTTGCAGGTCTTTAAGCATTCAATAAAATACTAGTCTTATATAAGGTTACAGGGCATGCTAACAGGGTCTAGTACAAAAGTATTCACATAATCACTGCAGAAATAATACTTTGGAAGTAAAAAAGATACACTATATAAGGCTGCAAAATGTAGAAGAGTACCCACTTATAACTTAGTAGCTTATGAAAATGCCCTTACAATCAATCTTTTGGATATGAACAACTGTTAGAGTAATTCCAATATTAAACACAAAGTTATTTTGATGAACTGCCGAATCACATGTTAAGGTAAGATTAAAAATAAAATCATTTTAAAAGAACATAAACCCACATACAAAAATTAATTTACCTACATATGCAGAGGAAGCATAGTACAGTAGAATGAATACCTAAAAAGAACCTAAGCCCTTAACATCCTAACCCTCTGACAATGTTACTAACTGCTTTAACCTTGGGAAATCCTTAAAACTGTCTGGGCCTTTCTCTTATGTTAACATAGCTTTCTCTTATGTTAAAGTGAGGTGGATCTACTTGACTATGAAAGCTGCAAGTTTAACAATTATGTACCTGTTAATACTTTCACAGAGATTATCCAATTTAATTTTCTTTATATTAATTCTCATTGGACATTTTACCTTGGCAGCAGCACAACGCACAGCCATGGATCTATCTGTTAAGCAAGATCGAGCAGCTTTATAAATATCCCTGTGGCAAGATGTGGCAGCAGTTCCTAGCCCACTCAAAATATTTTGAAGACTCAGCATAATCTCATATCGCCCTTGAGACTACCAAAAAAGAAAGAAAGAAATTTTAAAGAATAGGAAAAACAAATCCACTGTGAAGCATGCATAAGCACTGATATTTTTCTTACTTATTATAAAAGTACTTATGTTTTTATCCATATTAACCAAGTCATTCTGAGATAAAAAAAATTGTAAATAATTCTATTTACTACTTGAAAAGTGTTGTCTATATAGGTAAAACTTCAAAATCATACAATTTACTGGGTTAATATGATGATCAAATGAAAATATATGAAAAGTGCCTACCGTAGAGCTTACATGTTAAGCATTCGATAAGTGGCTACTGTAATAAAGGACAACACAGTAAGAATGCAGGATTTGCTACCTTCTGTCTACTAATGTTGGTTAAATCTGTTTACCTGTAAAGTAGAGGGAGTAGTATCCAACTTATAAGCTGTTGTATAGTGAATAAACGGGTTAATAAATGTTTAGAATAATAGACGTATTACAAATATGCAACAAATTTAGCAACTACTCATACTCCATCATCAGGTGGTAGAGTTTAATTCAGAATTTAAGTTTGAATCTTGTATCTGAGAAGCTGTGAGATATGAGTTGTTCTTACTTCCTTATCTATAAAATGAAACTATAGGGCCAGGGAGACAGTTCAGTGGAACAAGTGCTTGCCTGGCAAATGCAAGGTCCTGGGTTCAATCCCTGGTACCGCAGAAAAAAAGAGAGACTACAGGATGAACCTCACAGAACCAGTAGAAGGAATAAACAAGCTCCTAAGGATCTAAGGATTAGACATTCACCATAACATCTCACATAATAAATAATCAAAAAATTAAGCTGCTTGTGATTCTATTATTGATGTTTTGCTAAATGCCCAAAATGATTTTTGTATCCCCAGAAGTTAAGGTCAATGAAAATGGAAGACAAAAGATCTGCACCAAGCATCTCTTTCACAACAATATAATTTATGTTTGGATCAAAACAGTTATAGGTAGGGGAGATAGCTCAGTGGAATAAATGCTTGCCTGGCAAGTGCAAAGTCCTGAGTTCAATCCCTGGTACGGGGAGAGGGGAGTCATTTCTTTAGGGGCCAGGCAGACAGCTCAGTAGAATAAGCGCTTGCCTGGCAAGCACAGGGTCCTGAGTTCAATCCCTGGTACCACAAAAAAAAAAAAAGATATAGGTAGAAATAATAAAACAAGTTCTGGTGGAAAAATTTTTTCCATGATCTCTTTTATTAAAGTTTCAAATGTTGTGTACCATTGATGGGTGTGGGTAAAAGCAGGAATTTCTTTTGATACAGCTGAAATAGTATGGTCCATGACCAACTAAAATATAAAGGTAAAAATATAAGTGATAAAATACTCAACAGTAACTTTACATTTTTTGATACAAACAGAATAATTCTCTATTAACCACAGGGCCTAAAAAGGTAGAAAGTGTTTTAAATGTCTACAAGCCACTAAATAAGAATTTTTATATACATTCACTTTTCAATAAAACCAAATTTGTACTTACAGAAAAATCTCTTCTCCAGAATTATCTTTGATCCTTCAGAAACCAGTGCTGAGAAGTCTACTCAGCAGATTCTCTTACCAATTATGACTTGCCCTAAGATACCTATATACTTTTTTTTTACTTTTTGAAATTTAAAAGTTTATAACTTTATGTTGTTTTATTACATTTCAAAAAATGTATGAACAAACAGCATTTCTGTAAACTACTTCTAAATTGCTCTTAATAAGACAGGAAGAGTAATGCGATTTTCTTTTTATATTTAAAGTTGCTGAGTTACCTTTATCAGAAGTCATATATTTAAATTTCTGTACTATGAATGTATAGGTAACTATGTCAAAAGTGGTAAAACTACAGTTGTCAAGAGATTAGGTATCTTGGTAGCTAAATGACAAGAGAATCTCAAAGAACATTACAGATAAGTAAATGATGAAACACCAATGAGGACAAGGCTGAGCATGTATTCCCTTGGCAATTAAAAAGTCACCCAATTCCTCTCTATGCATTTTCTCCCTGAAAATACTTTTTATTTTTTTGTAATGTTGGTATAACAACTAATCTATTGACAAGGTTTATATTAGTTACCAAATATGAAGTCACCAGTAATCACTACTTCGGTATAAATAGTATTTCTTAGCTTCTGCACATTTGGATTTATGTGAACACACAAGATTGTACTGTATTATTTTCAATTGTATTATACATTCCTTTTTTTTAAAATTTTACAACTAGATTTTTATTACACAGCTTACTTCACTCCTTATTACAGTACGTTATGAAGGTGTTTTTTTGTTGTTTTGTTTTCCCTGGTATTTTGAGACCAGGCAGGCCTTGTTTTGTTTTGTGTTTTTGGCGGAACTGGGGATTGAACTCAGACCTTTGCACTTGCCAGGCAAGTGCTTATTCCATTGAGCATCTCCCCGGTCTGTATTATACATTTCTAAGAAGGATCCAATATACACAGTATGCAATATATATCATTTAGAAATATTTAATTTACAGATATATAAAAATAAATTTAGATATATTTATGTGGATATCTATGTAGGCGAGTACTATATACTGCTCTTCTATTAACTGCAGAAAGCACAAGTCTATAAAATGCTATCAGGGCCGGCCATATAGCTCAGTGGACTAAAGCGCCTGCTTAGGCAGAGAGCAGCAGCCTGGGTTCGATCCTTGGCATGCCGTGCCGGCCCTGCCCCTGGGGTGCACTATGATGGCATCTGAGACTTGGCATGGTAGCACGTGCCTGTAATCCGAGTGCCTGGGAGGCTGAAAACAGAATTACTACGAGTCCAATCTATGCAGTGAGCCCTGTATACCCTGTAAACCCTGTTCTAAAATATAAAATGCTATCATGTTGCCATTTTTCAGCTGAACTTAGTACTCACCTCTGCACTTTTCATAGCTTTCAAAATATTCCCCACTGTATCATGAAAGGTGTCACCCAATATTCTGCCCAATTTCTTGTACAAGGAACCCAAACATGCCACAGCAGCACTGAAATGACATTTAAATTAGAAATAAGTCATGACTAAAAAAAGAAGAGTAAGAGAAATCTTAGGATGTATAAAAATGACCATTAAAAGTTTCCCCCTACTGTCATTTGTGTTTTTACTTTCATGGGAGTAGTTTTTGAAATATATATGCTTTTAGGGGGCCTGGCCCTAGCTCAGGCCTTTAAGTGGCTGCTTCCACAAAGCTGTCAGCCTCAGGTTGCTGGAGTTTGAACCTCACACCTCTCCCGCTGGCCAAAAGTGCCCTGAAGGCATTCGAGGAAAAAAAAAAAAAAAAATCCTAGAATATATGCAGTGTATTATTTGTTGAAAAATAAAAAGAAAAAAAAAAGAAATATATATGCTTTTAATTGGCATAAAATGTCATTTATATCTAACAAAGATTACCTAGCCGGGGAGATAGCTCAGTGGCTTAAGTGCCTGCTTTACAAATGCAAGGTACTGAGAAAAAAAAAAAGTCCAAGGTCACAGATATTTAATGTTTTTCCCCTTGAAAAGTTTTAATGTTAGCTGTAACATTGACACCTATAATCCATTTTGAGTCAATTTTGTATATATGGTGTGACAGAATGGTTCAACTTCACTCTTCTGCATATGAATATCCAGTTGTCCCAGCATTATACATTGCAGTGACTAATTTTACTTTGAAAAGATAAAATTTAGCAGACTCTACTGTTAAATCATTAGTCATGACACATAAGTGAATACAAAGTTACTATATTCTTTGATAAGAATTTTAAATGGATAATATATGTTCAATTAATCTTAGCTCAAAGACCCTAGCCCCTCAAATTTGTCACAAAATAAAATTCTACAATTTTTTTTTTTTTTGTATTTGAGGGAAGGGTCTACAGGGTGCTCAGGGTCTCACTACTACATCAGACTTGTAGTAATATGCCTGTTTACAGGCATGGCAAGCTCAGGAATTGAACCCCTGACCCCTGTGCCTGCTTGCAGGCACTTTAATCCGCTGAGCTATTTGGCCGGACCTTACAAAATATTTTAAAAGAACTTCACATATTCAAGGACAGACCTTCGTATAAAAGCAAAAAAAGAAATAATATTACCATAAAGTTTGAAATCTGAAAACTTTATGAAAGAATATATTCTACTGCAAACTAAGTTTTAGATTAATAAAAATATCTATGTAATTACAAATATGGGACCAAAACAGGTGATAAAATGGACTGAATCCTACAGAGAAAGTAAGCTATTCTTAAGATTCTTAGAAAGGTATTTTTGTATTTATTTTCATTTTTCACTAACTAGAAACTAACAAATAACCAAAATCTAAATGATTTAGATTATTATAATTTTGTGTGTGGTGGCACAAGCCCATAATCTCAATGGGAAGGAAGCTAAGGCAGGAGGATCACCTGGACTATATAGCGAGACTTTGTCTCAAACAACAAGAACAAGCTTATAACATTTAACTGTTAAAACCTTTTTTAAAAAATTAATTTTATTGAGAAACAAATAGCAATGAGACAGTTTCAAAACTGATTAGTAGGGCAGCTTCAGTAATTAATATATTGCATATTGTTGTCTTCTTAGTATTCATATTACAAGATGCAGACATGATGATATCCTGTCCGAACACTATTAGTACAAATCTTTCTTCCCATTGAATTAAGTGAAAGTAGCTGTATATATATATCATAACTATTTTGTATATACAGATACAAAATGGTCCTTCATTTGTATCCCCTTTTTTGTTTAGTTTTGTCAGAGATGTGTATTCCATTGCCATTTAAATATTGTAGGTGCATGAATTGAGTGAAATAATCCAATATAGTCCAGTAGTCCATAATAGTAGTGGTTTATCCATAGGACTGGCAATATCAGAAGTTGTTGACTTGAGTCTTTTACAGCTCAGCATATCAATATGGCTTTACTCTTTATATCTAGTTTTTATACGTTTTTGCTGGATAGTTAAGACCAAGATAAAGCAAGACCTATATAACAATAAATGTAACTTTTGTATCTGACTAGGTCAGTCAAATAACCTCAGGATTTACCCTGAAACCCTGTACCACAGTTTGTAGATTCTTTGTCAGTGTCAGCCATGTGGATGAGTCATGGCTATTGCTTGCCCAATTTGCTCTCTGTGAAATCCTGAGAGATTGTTTTCTCTCCATTTGACTCTC
>NW_004524662.1:8517998-8519809 GCF_000260255.1 Octodon degus | reverse complement strand
TTTTTTTTTCTTATCTCTTGTTTTCATTTATTACCCTATTTTTTTAAAACAAACATTTACTTGACAGACAGTACAGCAGTAATTGGTATGACATGACAAGGAGTACGTATTTAGAAGACCAGAATGACAGGCATTCCAAGCAAGACCCTAGTATTACACATTGCTATCTTCAGTGCAGTTGCTTAGTTCAGTATCAGCATATATAGTTAGTCAGAGTGAAAATCCTACCAGTTAACTGCTAAGTTCAAAACTAAAATCTTAAAATGTCTTGAATCCCAAAATCTACACATCAAATATATCTAACACATTTCCGAAAGACTTTTTCAATCAATGAAAAATGGTACTTAAAAAAAAAAAGTAATGAAAGTGTTAAACTGACTATGTGTGCTGCTTGAAAATAACTGTCAGGTAGGCTGTGTACTTGATTAAAAAAAAAATCACATAATTAAGCAATAGTCTGCTTTCTGCTTAGCTTTTTTTTTTTTTTTTTCTTTTAAATCTTGAACTCTTGGCAATCCTTCTGCCTCAGATTCCTAAATCCTGGAATTACGGATGTGTCCCATCACACCTGGCTTCTATCCATTTTTAATGTTCAACTTACAGTTTGGTGGGAAGATAACTTGGAGAGTCATCTTTGCTACGAATAAGATCATTACATTTATCAATTGTTTCATAAGCAGAGAATGTGTCTCCAATACTATAAAGTATGGCTAGATTCTTTGCAAGGAGTTTGCGAGTAGGAGGCCCAGGAGAACTGTTTAACAAAGACAGGAGCTGTTCAACAAGAATCTTCTGTTTCTCCTTCAAATCATTCTAGAAAGAAAGACAACAGAAAGACAATTCAAAGTCAACCTAAATAGTGTAATTCTCAAACTTTTCTTTCATATACTTAAGAACTAACTAAAGAGACTAGGATACTACTGTATAAATTGTTTTGGAGAAAAGCTATAAATAAGTTGATGGTTAGGACATTATACCAACACGCAGTTTTCTTTCTGATTATCTCCAAAAAATAAATGCTGAATCACACTATTCCAGGTTCTGCTAACAAAGACAAGATGTTGTTTCTTTTAAGTCTCTTTATATTTTTTAAAGACAGAGTAAATTTTCACTTTTAACTAGAGCTATCTCCCTTAAATATCTCTGCATAAACAAATAAGTCTTGTAATACGTAATCTATATCAAGGCTAATTTTATGGTTTCCTATTTTAAAAAGTTTTTCTAAATTATTGCAATTGTTTTGTAATGTTACTACATATTTTCATTATATGCACTTTTAACACATTTTATTTGTCTAACCTCTGAAAAGGAGTATGCAGTATCATTATTAAGCTAATGGTACTCAGATGTTTACTGAGTCTTGAATTCTACAAGGAAATTAATGTACAGAATTTTGTCCTTGTTAAATTTATTTTTCAAATCCAGAAGTTGGGTTATTTTTTCTTCCTTTGAAAATCAGCAAACTTGACAAATATCTTACATCATAAGAACTAGTCAGTTTCTTCTCACAAGAACATGTTCTGTAAAGCTTTTTTTTTTCTTTTTCTTTTTAATTGATAAAAATTTTTCTTGTTAAATTCTAAATTCCTCCAAATATAGGAGGGTTTTGTTGTTTGGTGTTGAGTATTAAACTCAGGCCTCAGCTTGTGTTTTGTTTTGTTGTTTCATTTTATGTGTTTTGATATTTTGTTGTTGTTGCTGTTAATAGTACTGGGAAATGAACTCAGGGCTTTCATGTTGAGCTAGCACACTGAAATGCATTCCAGTTCTTTAATTTTTTTTTTTTTTTTTTTTTTTTTTTTTGTCAGAAC
>NW_004524662.1:8513399-8517602 GCF_000260255.1 Octodon degus | reverse complement strand
TCTATTATTGAGCTATGCCACTAGACCTTTTTTTTTTTCTTTTTAAAATTTGAGACAAGAGCTTGCCAAGTTGTCCAGCTGTGATCATTCTACCTCAGCCTCTCAAGTATCTGGGCTAAGAAACTTGACTTTTTTTAGGTGAAACTTTCACTACATTTTTTAGCATTATGCTGTACCAGGGATTCATGTATAGAAAGGAACACAAGATGCAGAAAATGATGAAAATTAAACACAATGAGGCTGGAGTTTGATGTACACATAAAGTAGTATCAAAATATTGGCTAATAGCTCTGCCTTTTTGAACATAGTAAACTTTTCATAGCCAATGTAGACCATTCTGGAGAGAACTAGAAAAACAAAGAAAATGAATATCATCTGGCAGTCAAAAAGCAAGCAAAAAAGTAAATCATCTGTAATTTTACTTACCCTGCTAGCTGCTATCAAGAGCTTCTCCAAGTGTCTCAACCATTCAAAAATAAACTCAGCCTTCTGAACTTCACTTAGTTGACTATATGCCTCTTCATTCAGCAATAAGCTATGAGCTAATTCCATTCCTTGTAGCAAATTCTCTTAGCTGGTCACAACTTTTCTCAATGAACTGATCAATATATCTAGGAACAAAAATATGCAGAAGAAGAAAACAACATATTTTAAAAGGAGTATAAGAAGGAAGGCAGCTAAAATAATAGAAATCTTATAACAAAATGTAAAAACAATAAGCATGGTGGTGCACACTTGTAATACCAGCACTCAAGAGGCTGAAACTACAGGTCTGTTGAAGGCAGCCTGGGCTGCACAGTGAGTTCAAGACCAGCTTGAACCACACAGCAAGACACTGTCTCAAAAGAAAAAAGTAAAATGCAAAAATAAAATAATTAAATGTCTTCATCTTTTGTAACTGTTCTAGGGTGAATGAATCTGAGAAAACCCCAGTAAGTGATCATTAATACTGACAAACAATAACCTTTGTATTTAGTTTTTTTTTAAGTGGTATCAGAGATTTAAAAAACAACAGATAAACAAACGAGTATTTTACCACTAATTTACATCCTCAGCTTGTTATTTATCTGACACAGGTCTTGCTAAATTGCCCAGCCAACCTCAAATTTGCAATTCTTCTGGCTCAACCTCGAAGAGTGCTGAGATTACAGGAAATTCTAGAATTAAAGTCATATTACCCAGGGTTAGTTATTAGTTTTCTTTCTTTTCCTCCACAGCCTTTTGCCAATATGAGTCATAGACATACATTATAAAATGAACACATATCCAAACCTTCCACTACAATTCTATTAGTAAAGCTTGCCACAGTGGTTCATCATTTACCTGGAGAGGCAACCAAGGAAAAGAGGGATTTAAAACCATCAGTGCCTATTTCCTAGCCTACTAATGATACTACTTACAGTTTTAGGCTAAGAATTGCAGGAAACAGTTCCATCTCAGCTAGCAAAGTGTTCTTGTCTCTGTGAGCCTTGTTGGAAAAGCAAACTTTTCTTTTTCATGGCACTCAGGGGAGGCTGTCTAGGAATTCTAACAATAAAGATCGTATCTATTATGACTCAGATACAATTTGACTTTAATTTTGCTGCAGCAAATAATCAACAAGTTTTTTTTGTTTTATTCATCATTATTTCCTGTGTATATTCTATCCAGTAATTTTTATTTTATGTAAAAAAAATTTTTTTTGGTACTGGGATCAAACTCAAGACCTTACACTTGCCAGGCAGGCACTGATGCTGCTGAGCTATCTTCCCGACCCCTTCTGTGTACAATGTAAACCTTTCTGGAACACATATAACATATAATTATGTCTCTATATAAACATACACACACGAATAAGATGGCACTGTGATTATGGGAATTTTTTCTTTTAATATTTAGGAGTATATGCTCAAATAAGTTGCCATAAAGCACTTATTTTTTTAAAATTATACTTTCATTCTTCTAATTTTTTAAAAAAAAATTTATTTATTTGGTACAGGGTCTTGTAGCCCAGCCTGGACTCATAGTGATCCTTCTGTCTTGGCCTCCCCAGACCTGGGATTACAGGCATGGGTTACCACAACTGGTTTCGGTGGCTGGCACGGCACAGGTTTTGGGGCCGGCATGGCATGAGGTATTCAGGGATCAAACTCAGACCCTTGCGCTTGTCAGGCAGGTGCTTAGACCACCAAGCTATCTCCCCAGCCCAATTTGATTACTTTTTAATAATCAAATCAACCATAAAATCTTGCAAAATGCTAACAGATGAATGTAATCGGAGGTATGTGAATAATCACTTCACTGGTCTTTATTTCTTGCAATTTTCTGATCATTTAAAAAAGTAGAAATCATCCCATGAATATCTGTGTGTGTGTGTGTGTGTGTGTGTGTGTGTGTACGCTGATTGAACCTAGGGCCACTGACTCTGTCATGTATCTAGCTCTTCTTTTTTTTTTTTTTGCTCCTTGAATGCCTTCAGGGCACTTTTGCATGGCTGGAGTGTTGTGGGGATCGAACTACAGCAAACTGAGGCTGCCAGCATTGTGGAAGCAGCCACTTAAAGAACTGAGCTAGGGCTGGGCCCCCTAGCTCTTCTTAAAAATGCTTTTGAGAAAAGGTCTCGTTAAATTGCCCAGGCCTTGGACTATCAAATGTTGAGGTTACAGTCATGCATCGCTGTACCCAGCTTGGAGTTTTAAAATTTTCAATTCCTGCCTTTTGTCTTATGTCTTCTGCCTGGGTCTAATATTCTAGGACACTAATCCCAGAAGCCAAGGAACCACATCCACCAGCTATGGCTGTATTCTCCAATCTGTGGTTTTAGACATCTGATCTGGGTGGTCCCCTTGCAGTCAGCACTGTTCATTTATGCATATGACCTGGCACTGACAGGCCTTTAACAGAACAGAACAGACAAGTACAATGTAGATTAATTTTAGAAGTGTCAATTTTACAGAGAACAAAATAATGCTGGCACAAACTCAGTTTTACAGAGACAACATGAATTCTAGCTTTCTGTCTGAAAAAGCCCTCCTGCTGGCTGAGGCGGCACACACCTGTAACACTAGTACTCAAGGCTGAGGAAGGAGGATCTCTGCCAGCCTGGGCAACAT
Organism: Octodon degus; assembly: GCF_000260255.1. Classification (NCBI taxonomy): domain Eukaryota; kingdom Metazoa; phylum Chordata; class Mammalia; order Rodentia; family Octodontidae; genus Octodon; species Octodon degus. Next base: position 8,514,510 of record NW_004524662.1, on the reverse strand, counting down.
AAGTTCAAGGCAAGCCTGAACTACATGTGGAGACTCTGTCCAAAATAAACAAACACCCTTAAAAGAAGCCCTCCTTTCTTAAATTATCAAAATGACTGTCCTAAATAGTCATAATTAAGGGTAAAGTCAATAAATGCTGAAAGAACAATTTCTGGAAGAAATCTTACTAAGTATACAGTAGTAAAAAGCCAAGTTTGTACACAGCACTTATGATTGGGGGAAAAAATAATTCAATATCACAGAAAAAAATTCTTTAACCATCTAGGGCAAATGAAAACTGTACTTAATCAAATTGTCCTTTCTAGAGGTCATTAGGACTGCTGAAGAGACATTTTTTTCCTTAGGCAGCAGCAATATTGTGGTGTAAAATGATCTATCAAGAAGCAAAATAGCTAACACAGTGTGATAATAAATAATTCAGCAAATAGCTTCACATATAAGCAGGGCATAAAGTTATCTCTAATGTCCTCAATTCATTCCTCACATAAATTACTGTTAAGGAAGCAGCCAATTTGTAGCGAAAATCTCACTTCTAAATGCCCAAGCCTAAAGTACAAATGTGCAATTAATGTGATGAGCAAATGCATTCTGCAAATAACACATACTCTTGCTCTTAAGTCCCACTTTAGGAAGAGCAATGCAAATGCAGTCTGCTACATTTAGTCACTTAATTGAATCAGTTAATACAGGATCATCAAAAATTGCATTTTTCATTAATTTTTATAAGATAACATAATAGGAAATACAAATAATTTTATCAAATTTATTCAAAACTTTTTCTGTGTATGGTGCATTTTAAAACATCCAATACATGATGCAGCATTACAATCTGAAGAGTAATATTTAATCTTTCCAAAATGTTTTTACATTACTTTTTTTGAACAACACACTTTACATTATTGTGTTGGCTTTTTTCTTCTGTGGGTGGTATAATTTCAGGGAAGCGTTTATTCTACTGAGCCATCTCCCCAGCCCTAGTGGTATAATTTCAATAAAATTTCTACCCACTAAATGTAATGGGGAAGATGACGCTGATGGATGTCCTTGCTGGCATTTAGCTATCCTGTATTTTTCAATTATCTGGTCTAAATGACATTTTTCTTTTTCTTTT
>NW_004524662.1:8502532-8513144 GCF_000260255.1 Octodon degus | reverse complement strand
ACATAGTGAGACCCTATCTCAAAAAAAGTTTTCTTTGCCTGGCATGGTGGTGCAGGATGCCTATAGTCCATGCACTCAGGAAGCTGAGGCAGGAGAATCACCATGAGTTTGATGACAGCCTGAAATATATAGTGAGACCCTGACTTGAAAAAAAAATTACTATTACTTTTTCCTCGCTTTTTAATTACAGGATAGCTTGTTAGACCTTGGTCAACTCTGTCAACACTACCTGCAGAATTATTGTAATCATTGACCATCACTAGAATTTTTAAAGTTTAATTTCTTCTGTCAAGTTTTACCATTTCTGAATTATGAACAGTTTAAAACACAGATGTCTTTTTGGTCTTTGCATTTCATAACACAGACATTTCCTCTCTGATATGCTAACATTTCTGTTTACAGTATGTTTTCTTTTGCAGATCTTTTGGCACTTCCTTCTTATTCAGTCTGTGTCCCAAATATGTCCATGTGTACTGTAAACAAGTATCACTGAGTAAGCCTAGCACCAGGGAAGGCAGAAGAATTGCCCACAAGTTCAAGGCCAATCTGACCTACATAGCAAGATTCTGTCTAAAAAAAAGCCAAACAAAGAATATCACTGAGTTCTGGAGAAGTACAAAAATTATATCTAATGTACATATGGTAAGAGTTTTTATACTATACCACAAAATTATAGGTTTTCACAAATATTAATAAAAAATCATAACATTAATTTCACTAGAAACAAACATCAAAGGTGAAGACTATGTTCTACATAAAAAATCAGTTAAAAAAATAGTCAATATAAAACAGACATGAGTGTATCTCCAAACAAAAATCAACGGGTTGAAATGATGCCTCCCAGAACAACACCTAGAATAGTCAAAACGTACACAAACATGCTGGCCAAGTGATGCTCTGGGTTAACTATTAAGTGGTTAATATACTCTATGAACACCTGAAGAACATTATTATTCTAATTTTTCTCTTATTGTTATTCTTTCGGGTACTGAGAATCAAACTGGGGGCCTTGTGCTTGCCAGGCAGGTGTTGGTATCACTAAGCTATATCCCAGGCCCTCCTTATTTTCCATTCTTATAACCCCATTGAGATTATAAATTAGTTTCCTGAAAGTGAACATAAGTAGCAATATATTTAATATAATTTTTAAAAGTGGAGTTAACTGTCACTTTAAGAAAAGCAAACAAACTACTGCTCCAATTCAATACCAGTCATTTTTAGCAGAAAACTAAAGAGCTTTTTTGTGTGTGTGTGTGGCCAGCTCAGCCCACCTTGGGGTTGGGGCTGGCATGACATGTGGTGCCAGCAACTGAAATGTGTCCCTGCACTTGCCGATCACTGAGCTATCTCACCGGCCTATAAGGAGCTTTCTAAGGTCACAGAGAAACTGGTGCTGTATTTAAGAAATCTGACTAGATATATGTGCTTCAAGCACCACATGTTATGCTGACTGCCATTCTTTCACCCGATCAACCCTCTCAAATATTCTTGAGGATAGCTACTTCCTTAAAAAGCTTAAAACCTGTAGATAATTTGAGGATACTATCAGACATCACTGTACTACTTCTTAAACATAGACCTAGTTTCTCATTTTAATAAATCTGGGGATCTCAGATTAAAACAAAGTTAGGGATTTTCATCTATAGGGTATTTACAGTGGCTAATGTATATTTGGATTCTCCATGAATGCAATATAGTATGAAGTACAGTATTAACCAAAATGCTACCAGTACAATAGTAACTTCTAGTATTTTCTGCTCCAAAGTGACACATTAACATGTATCTGGTATGATCATCATATATATATATATATATATATATATTTTTTTTTTAGTTTCTTTTTTTTTTCCATCTTATATTTTTAACAAGTACAAAAGATCTAATTTTTAACCACAGGGCCAAAAACATAAACTGGAGGAAAGATACTTTCTTTAATAAAGTGTTGGTGAAATTTGCTACCCATATGCAGAGGATTGAATGTAGAACCATGTTCTCACATGGACAAACTAAAATAAAAATGAATCAAAGATACAAACTTGAAACAAAAACACATAATCTGCTGAAAGATAAAATAGGTAAACACTTGAAGACATAGGAAAAGACAAGGACTTTCTGAACGGAATCCCAAACACAAAAGAAGTAAAATTAAGAATCCAAAAATGAGATCATATCAAATTAAGAAGTTTCTGCACAACAAAGGTAACAAGCAATGGAGTGAAGAGACAACCTACAGAATGGGAAAAATTTTTTGACAACTACGCCTCAGAGGGCTAAATCTAGAACACAAAAAGAACTAAAAAAGTCAGACCACCCAAAATAAAAGACTCAATCAAAAAATGAGAGTAAATAAAAATGGGGGCCAGTAAAATGAATTGGCACTTCTTAGAAAAAGTATAGTAAATGCATGAAAAAATGTTAGACATGCCTGGCCATGAGAGAAATTCAAATTAAAACAACACTGAGATTCCATCTTACTCCAAAAAGAATTAGTAATCATCAAGAAATCAAATGTTGGTGAGGCTGTGGGCAATATACTTGAATACACTGCTGTATACTGCACATTGTTGATTAGAATATACGAGTGCAAACATGATGAACATCAGTAGGGATATTCCTCAAACTAAAACTAGAAATTTCATTTGATCCAAGTATTGCCCTCCTAGGTATCTTTCTGAAAGAGTTAAAGGTATATTATAATGTTTAGAGCAGCACAATTCACAATAAATCTTTGAAGCTGCCTTATGTTCATCAACATATGAAATGCTAGAAAAAATATTTAATCACAATGGAGTATTACTCTGCTATAAAGAAGTATAAACTTGAGTCAAATGAATGTATACTGAGACTATAATGTTAAGTGAAGTAAGTCAGACACACAAGCTTAAATATTGCAGGGTTCTTCTTATACTGAAAAATTCAATATAAAGAACAAAATTAAAGATAATAAGAAATAGGGGGATAGGCCTTTCACTAATGGAAAGGGGACTAAAAGATAGAGGGTAAAGAAAGAGGAGAAGGGGATGAAGAATTGAGATGTGTTATGTACATGTACCAACTCTCCAAAAGGGGGTAATCATGATATACCACAAATACACACAAAAAACCCATAATGATAAAAAACAGTTGAAAAAAATACAAGAATATATACTGACTGGTTTACTTTATAACCACACTTCCTTATTTGTACTTACTCTAAAACCAGTAATTGAATAAAGAAAGCCTTTAGATGCTTCTTAGGTTAACTATTTCTCTAGGACAGGATCTACCTCTACTTTGTGTGTGAGAGATACTCCTATGGTAGTTACTGAATTGTAATTTTCATCAGTGAGGTCTTCTCTATTGAATGAAGCACTGTGAACTAGATCTAAGCCACTAAGACACTGCAGATCATGTCTCTCAAACAGTTGTACACAGCAGTGTCACTGGAACAAATGAGGCATATTACTAGACTTAGAGAAATGTATTTTAGAGATTTTCTCTTGACATTAATTTAAAACACTATTTCATATTGATACACACATAATATGCATCAGAAAGCAAAACTAATAACATATTTAAAGATAAATGTGTGATTTCAAGGAAATTCTGAGCATGACAATGTCTTACTTTTTTTTGACAGGGTCTTGGTGTGTATCAGGCTGGCCTAAAACTTGTGGTGATCCTTTGGCCTCAGCCTTCTGAGTGCTGGAATTATAGGAATATGTCATCATGCCTGGCGACAGTGTCTTTCTAGACCTCTAGCAAAATTATTACCATGTGATAAGAATACCAGTTTAGTGGAAAAGTTTAAGAACCACTAAGGTGGATGCAGTAGTGTGCACTGGTAGTGTCATGAGAGGCTGACGTAGGAAGATCATTTAAGTTCGAATTTAATGCAAGCCTAGATAACAAGGCAAAATCCTATCTCAAAAACAAAAGAGATCCACTAAGCAACCTATTAGCTGACATACGAAATTGACATTCATCTAGGAAAAAGAATGGTTGAATATTGGCAATTTATGATTTGACCCACACTCAGCTTTCAAAGGTCAGGCACAGTTGTATGAGAGGCTAATGAGCACTTAGCATAGTACTGTCCAGTGACTTTATTATCCAGACTAGAGTTACATGAAGAGATACAGTTGACTATTGTTACAAAACAGCTGAGAGTCAATCTTCTAGGACCAGGATTTTCTAAAGTAACTCAAAGCCCAAGAGCAATTAACAACTATTATCAGAAAGAATTACTTTTCCATCTGAAAATAAGGTAGTATCAAATTTATGTAAGCAAGCTAACATAAGTACCTACAACAACCTGAAAGATACAATTGAGGCCAGTCCTGACAGAACATGTTAACACAATTTTTTCTACCCAGAAATTATAGATCAGTGGTTGCAAACCTATGGCATGCATGTTATGTTTTCCTCTTAAGACAAAAGATAGAGGGCTGGGGAGATAGCTCAATGGTCTAAGTGCCTGCCGGGCAAGTGCAAGGACCTGGGTTCAATCCCCAGTACCACAGGCTGTGCCAGCCCAGGAACCCTAGGCATGCTGCACTGGCCACTGAGATTGGGTGTGGCGGTGCACACCTGTAATCCCAGCAAGGGTGGGGATGGGATCCTGAGACAGGGAGGATCACTATGAGTCTGAGCTGCATAGTGAGGCCTGTACCAAACAAACAAACAAAGATTTAAAAAAAGAGAAAAGATGTCAAGGTATGAGGTGTGTGTCTGTGTTTAAACTACGTCACTATCAGGCTTAACTGTAGTGCTAGTACTTAGCAATAAGTGGGTTTGGAGCTGCAGTCTGAGCATTAGTCTCTAAAAGGTTTGCCATCACTATAGTAGAGAAGGAAATGTGTTGAAATTTATTGGGAAAAAAAGGTATTGCTAATCTTTGTTTATTCTTGAAGAAGGAAAGATGAAAAGCACAACTAACTAAAGAGAACACAGCTACAAGATAGGATAGGTTTATTTTTTAAACAATAAATATTATGTTTTTTTCCTTCTAGGATTCAGAGTTGTTCACACACAAAAAATTCTTAAGCACTAACTGAAACTGATTCAAGAATGTATCAAGTGCCTGAGCTTTTGAAATATGCTTTACACTTAAATTTCAATTACTTTTCTCTGACTCTTCTCTAAAAGACATAGCAACAGGTCAACTCAATTTCTAACCTACCTTTCTCTGGTTCTGTTTAAAAGAATAAAGTAAAAAAGAAACCAACTCAGGAAGCATGCATAAATGTTAAATTCCAAACTTTTCCAAAAAATACAGTAAATAATGTAGAAAGAAGCCAGATCATTCTACTTTGTCTTCAGGTTTCCATTCATAATTCAGGATTTGCAAAATTACAGATCACCTAGATCATTAAGTCACAAATGACATATTGGCTAAGAAAGGCTGCGCCCAATTCATAAAGAAAAAATGAAGTATTTTTGTTACCCTATTTTACTCATCTCTATGCATGATCCTAAAGTTAGTTTGCTGACTCCCTAAATACTGTCCTACTTGCCTGGCTGTAGGGGGAAAACACACTAAATTGAGGCATTTAGAGTTCTTTACGGTACAGTTTGGTGATTTTAAAATCTGGCTTGCATTTATTCCCCTTTTGAGTCTAAAATCTCTTGCTTCTTTATTTCCACAATAAATTCACTATTTCAAAATCCACCTTAAAAATATCAACTGCAGCAGAAAACAGGAAGATCTCTACAATGAAATTAAAACTTACGACATTTTGTATGAGCTTTGTTCTTCTGATACGCTTTGTAACAACCCTCAATATAAACTGGTCACCATTAGTTAATACTTTTAAAATGTTAGTGATTTAAACTCAATAAGAAATAATTTGCTGGATGTGGTTGTGCATACCTGTAATCCCAACACTAGGGAGGCCTCTGAGGTAAGACTACTGAGTTTGAGGCCAGCCTAGGCAGATATACAGATATTCATTCATTCATTCATTCATTCATTATCTCTCTCTCTCTCTCTCTCTCTCTCTCTCTCTCTCTCTCTCTCTTCCCCAAAACCCCAAAACCACACATACATACAAAATAAAAGGTCTGAATTAGCTGAATTGTTCAAATTTGTACATCTACACCTAACTGTGATAAATATAAAAACTCTGATGCAGGACTGAGGTTTTAGAAAAGCTAATAATATAGTGGCAGTACAAATGTTTCAACTCTTTTGCAAAACAATAAAATATATCAACGTCATAAAACTATCAAAACCATTTGACAAGAGTTCAGTTCCTGAGAATTCTATGGGGAAAAAAAAAGAAAAATTCAGAAGAGCGAAAGTACTAATTATAGCACCTTAGATATGGAAATTGTAAAACTTAAAACCCTAACACTAGAGAGACAGTTCCAATTTGATACACTAAAGGAAATTTTCATTAAAAATTGCAATTATGAAAACTATAAGTACAGAAGTTTTACATAAGAAGAGTTAGACTTACAGACAGAGCAGTGTTTACCAAAGAGTGCTTTGCAGAACAACAGTGCCAAAGAAGGAAAACAAGTGTTCTCATGGTGGGTGGGTGCTGGGATGGGAGGGAGGGGGGAATCCCAAGTTGAAATACTTTTGGAAAATGCTGAGGTCAGTAGTTTTCTTTACCAGGGTCTCTCCATACACATGTTCTAATACAGCAGGTGATGTTTCTCACCACAATCTAATTACAGACCTTTTCTCCACTACTACTACCTTTTTCTTCTTATCCCTGTTGGGAATATCTCATGTAACTGGTATTCTATAAAATACAATCAATAGACTATTATAGATCAAAGTTTTTTTGAAAATTCCTTTTTGTTCATACTATAATAGCTTTTATTAGAAGGCTATATAACAGGTTAATGTCATACTTTTACTTCAAAGGATATGTGATTAACACTTTATATCAAATTATGTAAGAGTCCTACACATAAAATATTCTATTAGCTACTCCTCAAATACAGATAGGTTTAATTAACTTAAGACATTCAAACTTTGAGTTCCTATAAAAATGTTATTCATATTTTAAGTTTTATACATATATGCTTTCCAAAAGGATTGTGGTACCATAAATTTTAAAATTTGATTTTTAAAATTCTGAATATAAATTTCTACATAATCAAATTAACCTAATTCCTTATTCACACCGCAAAAGCTTAATTTGTAACATGTCCAGGCAAAAAATTAACACCTTATTTCAATATATAATGAAAGCTTAGCATTCAGTGGCTGATGCAGGGGGATTACTGTGAGACTAAGGTCAGTCTGGGCTACAGTTATGAGACAGTCTTTAAGTAAATAAATACATAAACAGACAGATATTCATCTCATATATTATAATAAGATTTCCAAGAATGTTTCCTTCAAACTTGGTAGGAATGGGAAGAATGTTGTTTCTTTCCATTAAAAAATACGAGGCATAGGAACAACCAATACATCAAGCTCCAAGAACTGATGGGGGGCCTATTTTACAGTGTCAAAAAGTTGGCAGGAAACAGGACAGGAATGGGTGTTACAGGACAAAGAATTTTAAGAAATTGGGGTAATAACAGCCACAGTGTTTTGCTTTCCTCTTTTGTTTTTCCAAAATACTGCAACAGCAACAGTTTTCTACTGTTACTAAGGATGTAAAAAATGGCAGAAACTGGATTTAATAAAGGTAGTCACTTTACAAAGCTAGTGAATTAATAAATTAGTTCCTGGGTTACGAATATAGCTAAGTGGTAGACAGTTTGCCTAGCATTCACAAGACCCTGAGTTTGTTCCTCAACATACATACATACATAAAAAATAGTAATAAAAAAAACAAGAAAAAAGTTTGTCCAGGGTTAAAATAATATTTAAGTGGAAGAAAGTGGAAGAAGGGTAATACCCATAACTAGTTTTAGGTCCATGTTTTCGGTTCATATACTCTCTAATCACTGCTATTACTGACAGCTAATGCCACAACTGCTAATCCTTAGAATTCTGTAGTTCTTTTTCAGCGCTTTACTCTGTCTCCAGCATTTCAAGGCTCTCTGTTAATGTTTGGTCTTCTAGAGACATCAGCTTCTAAGAGACCTTTCCACCTGGACTATAAATCAGTATTAAAGGTATTAATTTAGTCTTTGGCTATTCTTCCTATTCTCCCCCCCCCACCCCCTGCTCTATTTATTTAGTACAAGGTCTACAAAGTCTACATGGTCTCACTAAGTAGATCAGACTCCAAGTGATCCGCCTCAGTTCAACCTCCCAAGTGCTGGGATTACAGAGGTGCACTACCATGCCCAGTCTCAATCACAGTCTCAGCGTGCCCCGGAGGCAGGGCCAGCATCTTGTCAGGGATCGAACAAGGCCCACTGCATTCTGCCTAAGTAAGCACTTTAGTCTGTTGAGCTACCTGGCCGGCCCTATCTTTGGCCATTCTTGACAATTTTTTCACTCTCCATTCCACAAATCAAACTCTCTACCTTTTCCTGGGAAGGGAAATTTTATTCTGGGCATTAAGGAAAGCCAGACATCTAGCTAGCCTCTTAATTCTCTAACTATAGCCCTCTGGAATAACTCCCTTTTACTCTGCCTTCTGGCTGTCACTCCCATGGCCCACACATGTAATAGAATGGAATGAACATACCATCTATTATGTCAACCCACATTTGGTTTGAGAAGCACTCTGTCCTTAAAATTCACATCTCTGCAGCAAACAAACAAACAAACAAACAAAAAACCACAACACATTCACATATGATGGGATAAATAATGACTATAAATAGCAGTTGTATCAATCCAAGCCATGTTTTGCTACCAAATTAATGAAGATAAAAGCTTCTGAGGCTTTTGGACTTTAGAATTAAGACAAGAATTTTGTAGTGTGCTCCTCCCCCCATGTATCCTGTTCTGATCAGAAGAATTTAACACTAGAGCTAGACAATGGGTTCAATAAATAAGCTAGGAGTTACAACTAACTCCTTGGGCTCCAGTAAATTAATTTCTTAAGAAAAGCCTGTAGGAGTTTGTCTACACCTCCTTAAAAAAGCAGAGGTACTTTTTAAAAAACTATGGTCCCATTAAAGAATTATTCAATCTGTTCAATTATACTGAAATAATTAATGAACAAGACTCAAAACTTTTTCTTAAAAAAATGCATATACCATTAAGCTGGCTAACCAGGATTTAGAATAAAAGAATTTTATAATTTAAAAGAACCTAGACTTTCACCTCTTATTTATAGTTAAGTACAGCTCATAAAGGAATTGCAAATTACTTCAATCCCTTTTTTGAAATAAGCTTGGATGGAAAAAGAGAAATACACTTCAAGTTTATATACGCTGAGTAAAGACAAAGACATATTTTTTTTCCTGTAGAGAATATATTTAATTTAATGTAGTTAATTTTGGTTAAGAATTTAAACATTTAAAAGGTATTTCGGAGTTAAATATTTTTCAGTCACTAAAGTTAAATATTTAATGAGCAAAGAAAAAGGAGAATGATTTAATCTAAGATGTACAAATAGTAGAAAAAAAGCTTAAGCTAGAATTCTGGTCTCCCTGGGTCCAAGGGTCTTTTTCGCATTCTATACCAGCTATTAAATAGGTGCATTCTAAGGCACTACAAAGCCAACCTCTAGTATTCACCAACTGTCACATTCTTACTCATTTTAAGGGGAAAAGTCCACACTTTTAAAATAAACAACAAATCTCAGTTTAAATAAAATCAATTTCTCAATGACATACTTAAAAAAATTTGTGAATAAGTGTATTGGTACATTTTAGGTAGACATAATTACATTCATTATAGGAAATGTGTACCTGTACATAACATAATTTGATTCTTTTTTTCTCCCCTCAACCCTTTTCCCCTCCCTATGTACAAAAGCTTTTGTCCCTTTCTTTCCTCCTTTTCTCATCATTTCTTTTTCTTTTCCTTTCCCGCTTCCCTCTCCCTAGTTCCTCTTCCCATATGCACACTTTCTTCCTATTTTACAATAACCATTATACATTTCCGACAAACGCATATTTCTTAAAAAGTTTGGAAAAAGAAACAATTTTCCTCGCCCAAGTCTTCTAATGCTCAGTTCTGATGACATTCCTACTTTCCCTAACTTTAATCTCCCGGAAAGTATTTTCTTTCAAAGTTCTTGACTGCACTTGTGGGTTCCCCCCCCCCAGCCCCCTTTTATTTCTTCCTTAAACTTTGACAGTCTCCTCAAGGCTGTAAGTTCTCCAGAGCGCCAAGTACGCACATAAAAAGCACTAAACATTCCATGAATAAATGAATGCGCCCAAGAACGTATAATTATGACCTTTAAGGAAGGCGCTCAGGTCATCTTTTACCTGACTTGACAGTTCAAATTACCTTAACTTGCCAGAGGTACGCGTTACTGCGTTTGGTAAGTACAACAAAGCGCCTTATGGACTTTCTAAAGATTCGCAACCACTTGAAACGACGTTCTGCCGGCTGGCAGCAGAGCTAACGAAACGCTTTCGTTTCCCGGAACAAACGCCGCACCAGCAAAGCCTGTCCTTCTGCGCGAGGAAGACGAAACAGGACCGCGGCCGGGAGGCGCTAAGCAGCCCCTCTCCCCTCCTCGGGAAGGCGGCTCGGGACGGCCCGCAGAGCCGCGGGAGCGCGGCCGGGCGCCGGGCACGGCCCGCTGCCACC
>NW_004524662.1:8487114-8501995 GCF_000260255.1 Octodon degus | reverse complement strand
GAGAAGCTCCGCGGCGGGCGGGGGCGGCTGGCGATTGGGAGCGCGCCCTGCGCGGCGCCTAGCCGCCCGTCCGAGGCCCCGCCAGCCGGCCGTGGAGCCATCGAGCGCCCACTGTGGCAGGCCTGACTGCTCCACCACCGAAAGACCGATGCAGGTGGCCGAAGCCCAAGGGGAGGCCAGGACCGGAGGCTTTGCGGTCTGGACATTCCGGCCACAACTATTTTTGAATGTTTGTATAGCCAGCCAGAATCCGTGGGTGCAACACTGGGCCATCTGAAGGCAAAGACACAGCTGGGGCCTGGAGAAATTCAGGCGGACGGAACCAGTGCTGTGGGTGAACATGTTGAAGTGGATGGCCAGTCTGGGACGACAGCGTCTGGGGCCTAAGTCGTGCGGTTCACCACTAAAATCAGGGTTTTGCATGGAAGTTTTGTTTTTTTATTTTGAAACAATTTCAAAGTCAAACTGCACATACAGTACAAGTAACCTTTGTTTCCTGAAACTTTGAGATTTAAGTTGCTACCATGTCACAGGGTTCCGAAGCACTTTCTACATTGTCCCAAAATAATTAACAGAATAAAATTATGTATGATACATTTTGTTTTGTCAGTTGTCATGATAATGTACTTTATGATAAGCAGATGCATTTCTGAATCGAGCATTGTTATGACTTACCATCTATGTTGGCTTTAATCTGAAATACTTGTTCAGTCTTTCTTTATATACTTGAAAATTTGGAGAATCCTGCTCAAATGTGGAATTCTCCTGCCTCAGCTTCCCACAGTTTTGAAATTAGAAATGAATGCTACCACAGGTGGCCCTGGCCAATTATTTTTATAGAATGGCCTGAACTTTAGGTCTGTCTTGATATTCATTTCTATTAGCTTTAGGATAGGTATCTTTGATAGGACACTCACGGAAGTGATGGGGTGCTCTTTGCATCACATCCTATCAGGTGGCACAATTTCTATCATTATTGATGTTTATCTTAATAAGATGGTGTCAGACTTTTCCACTGTAAAGTTATTTTTTAAACCTTTATAATGAATGGGTACTTGGGGACAGGGAGAGTCCTTGAAGCTACCTTGTTTCAAGATATTTGTTGTTATAATCTTGTGTCTCATCAAATTGAGAATTAATATATTTGTTCCCAGCACTTGGGAGTCTGAGGCAGGAGGATTATTGTAAGTTTGAGACCATTTTGGGCTTAAAAGTGAGCTCAAGGCCGGCCTGAACTGCATAGCAAGACCACCTCTCAAAAAGATAAAAAAAGAATATATTTATATCAGTATGTTACAGTTTCCTATTTCATTAAATAGGTTATGTTTCTATCATTCTTTATTTTTATGCACAAGTTGTTGTAAATTTTGTCAACAGAAAACCCACTCATTCCGGCTTCTCTGTGTGTGTACGAGTTTAAATTCTTTCCTAACATTTTATTGTAAAACATTTTAAAAATACAGAACATTTGAAAAGGTGTTATAAACCATAGACCCATCATTCAGCTTCTACATTAACATTTTGCTGCTCTGCCTCCTTTAGACACACACCCATCATTTTCCAAGCATTCCTTTGTCTTTCGACAGCCTGGATGCAGCCCCGTCTCCAGGAGTTCTGGTTCTTGTTAGTTAAGAATGTAGAGTACTAGGTTTGCTCATTACTATTGGGATATTACAGCCCACGCTGCCTCCATGCATGGAGGTTGGGAATGTTTATAGATTTGCATTCATGTGGTAGATCTATTTATGTATGCTCAACATATATTACAAAACAAATTTACATCTTTTTAACCATCAGTACTGAAAGCCATACCTTCTCAGTAATCCAGCGTCACATGGTTTATTCTAGTTTCTGTCCTTCCACATTTGTAAGTCCTCTCTCCTATGAAGTAACCTAGTTTCTAGTATCCTTCAAGTGTTTTTTTAGTTGGACATGATGGCATGTTCCTGTAATTCCTGCACTTGGAGTCTGAGGCAGGATGATTGCTGTGAGTTCAAGTCCATCCTGGGCTATATACAGCGAGTTCAAGATCAACCAGAACTACACAACGAAACCCTACTTTTTAGACATATGCTTACTTATTTGAGCATCCCCTACCTGTAAACAATCACCTTCCTCTGGAAGATGCTGGTCTTAACCCAATAAGGTTCTGAAGTCCCCAAATTAGTCACATCGAGCCCCACCCCTACTCCCTTTCCTTACCTCTGTTCCCACATTCTGTGCTCCATCCCTCTCCTCCCTGCTCAGTCTCTGATATCCTTTGCCAGTCATGCCCCTTGGAATTCTCTTTATTCCTAAATGCATATATTACTATTTATAGCACTGTTTATTTATTTTCATGTATTTAGTACAGGATCTCACTATGCAGCTCAGACTCATAGTGATCCTCCCGTTTTCAGCCTCCCCACCTCTGGGATTACAGGCATGTGCCACCATGCCTGGACTCTATGGCACTATTTAAATATACATAATATATAAACCAGTTATAACTCATATATAGTTTCATGCTAATCTTTATAGTACTCTACATGTATACTACATGTACACAAACATATGCATACATAATATGTATGAATATAAGCATACACATAGACAGTACCTATATGCATACATATATATGGGTACTTGTATGCATATATTATATATGTGCTTGTATGTGTATTTACATACAGTGGGTATGCTTATATAGCTACTATAAAGAATATAATTGATAACCAATATGTTGTATTTATACATATGAGCTATAGATGAGTTACAGTAAAATGCCCTGAGTAAAGTGTAAAAGTATGATGCGATCCTGAAAGAGTAATTATTATGAAATCCAGCTGGGAGGCCTGTGGGATTTAAGAAAGAGATGACATTTAAAGTAGAGTTGGATGCCAGGTGCACACCTGCAGTCCCAGCTACTCCGGAGGCTAATGCAAGTGGCTTTCTTGTGTTTGAGGCCAGGCTGAGAAATACAAGGAGACCCCCACCTCAAAACAAATAATACGGACATTGAAAAATGGATAAGCATGGATGAGTAGGGTATTCTTCATACTTTATTAGATATTGAAACTCTGAAAATAATTTGTGTGGGTCCCAAGCAGAGAAAGGAACTCTAAGTTTACGGTACAGAAAAAAAAAAAACAACAAGAAATAAAACAGTAAAATTTTAGAGCTGAAAGCAATAATGATACATCGTCAAATACAACCTTGGTTTTTCAAAGGTCTCAACAATGTCTCCAAATTTTCAGCTAAATAGCAAAGAGGATGAAATTAGAAAGAATCATGTGGAATAGGAAAGAATATTTAATTCTGAGCATGTCACAGTTGGGATCACAGTAAGGCATGCAAGAGGAAATGCGGGGCTACAGCTTAGAAGATGGATCAGGGCTAGAGATACAGATTCAGAACTTGTCCACCTAAAGCTGACAATCAACACAATGAAAGAGAAAAGGAGGAAACAGAAAATGAAAATACAAGAAAACAAGGATAGAACTCTTTAAAAAGCACCAGTTTCCTTGTCCTAACCAAATGGAAATGTGTCCCACCTTTTATCTACTGTTATATTTAATTCAATCTCAAATTGAAATTTTAAGTCAATAATAAACTGTATTATAATTACTCAAAAGAACATAGCTTTGGAATCAGAGACATATTCAAATTCTAATTCCACCACTTAGTAGGCATAATCTGGGAAAAATTCTTATCTCTTGAAATCAGTTTCTTGCTCATAAAATGAGGGTGCCATTTCCTTTTTTAGAGGTGTTCTGAGGACTCAAGATGCAATCTGATAACATGTTGCCTAATATCCAATGATAGCTAAAATTGTTAGGCACTTACCTTAACTTCTCCATCCTAGCTTGCTTGAATTTTCCAGTTGCTATTAAACTGTCTGGCATATAGGAGGCAATCAATAGATTTGTTATAAGAATGGAGAATTATATATACTTTCTATTTCTGATCATCACTATAAAACATACTGCATTTTATTAACTTTCTCTAACAGAATAATTTCCCACAAATATGTGAAACATTCTCAGATCTCTTGGTATTTAATGATACATAAAATTAGGAAGCTAGTAGTTACCCATTTAGCTTGACATGTGATATCATGTGTTGATTCAGATACATCCAGTGCAATGGTTTAGGTTCAACCAGCATTCATTCACCAAATTAAAAACAATACATTGGCTTTATGAACCCCTGAGATTATGACATTTAGTAGTAGCAGATTTGACTAGCAAATGCATGGACTTGGGTTCAATCCTCAGCAAAATAAAGCAAAACAACAATATTATTTAAACAATGGAATTCTATTATATCCATGGAATTATGGGGTCCTCCTTTGTTTTTAATTTTTTTTTTTTTTATTTTGCTGTACTGGAGATTGAACTCAGGACTCTGCACTTGTCAGGCAATGGTCCTCCTCTTGATTGTATTTGTGAAGAGGTCAAGAGTTCTTTTAAAAAGGCATTCTTGGGCAGGAGTTGTGGTGCACACCTGCAATCCCAGCACTTGGGAGGCTGAAGCAGGAGGATTTCCTACATAGAGAGACCCTGTCTAAAAAAACAAAGCAAAACAAAACAAAAAACCCAGCACTGTTAAAAAATGTGAGAAAGAGTATATTTTAACATCTTATAGCGATTTCTTAGATTATTATCTACTATAGTAACCTATGTTTCATGCAAGATTTACCAACTTTGTTTTACAATGGAATATAATGTTGTATATAATTTGTATATTTTAATATTTTATTTATATATCACCTATCTATTTATCTATCTGTTTGTTTTAAAGAGAAGAGGTCTCAAACTCCTGGATTCAAGTGATCCTCCTGCTTCATCCTTCTGTAGCTGAGACTACAGGAGTATGCCACAGCAATGCCAATCTACATGTATTTTAAAGTAATGCATACTTATATGTATATTTGAGAATTAATATTCCTGGAAGTGGACTTTGGGAAATACGGCTCTGGATTTTGTTGATGATCCACACTGGCCACACCATGCTGCTCAACGTGACAGAGCCACTGCAGAGGGTGAGTGTACACGTGGCAAGCTCCTGTTACAAACTCACAGGCGAGGGGCGGCTTTCACTCTGTCAATTTCAATGTGATCCAAAGCCTGAGATGACACTGATACTCCAGTCCAACAACAGTTCTACAAGCCCTTTGTGATTTAGCACTTCCATATTTGGGTCTATGAAGCATTATTTACCTATGAACTGCTGAAAGCTCTTAGCACAAAATGCCCAACAAGTTTTGACCCTACGTAGGATTCCCTGAGTAGGTAAATTGCCACTGAAAGAAGTGCTGAAACACAGCGGCACAGATCTTGAGCATGATGTCAAGTAAGTAACTGCAGGCTGTTTGGTCACAAAGAAAGCAGTTAAATTCAGGGCTGGTTCTTGTAAGTAGGAATACTGAACAATGGGAAACATGCAACTACGTATTTGGTAATATTGTATCTTATTTTATTGTACTGGGGATTGAACTCAGGACCCTGCGCTTGCCAGGCAGGCACTTATTCTACTGAGCTATCTCCCCAGCTCCTTGCTAATATTTTAGATAAGAATGACTGCAATGATGTTTATACCTTTAAGGTTCCTTCCAAATTCTCATTCTGTGATCAGATGAAGAAACACAGTGCTTTGCATGTGCATAAACTTCATGATTTTGTTCCAAAGTTGCTGTCACAAGCAAGAACTAAGCTTGACGGGCCTGGTGAGAAAGGAAAGTTACTGTGATCACTGATACCTTGGAGAAAAACATGCAGCTAGATTGACAGGCAAAAGGTAAATAGGATGTAAAGTGATTTTGTACTCTACTTTGATTCCCCTTTTCCCTCATATCTGCCTTAAAATCTCGTCCAATTATTTCTCTATTTTGTTTTCTTCCCTTTTGTTTTGTTTAGAGAGTTCAGAAAGCCAATGTTAAGACGTTGTAGCCGTGGCTTGGAGAGCAGACCCTGGAGATCATAACTAGCTTCCTGCTTTAATACAGTTTTCACCTTGCAAGATGTAGAGATTGTGACCCTGAAAGGGTAAGCAGTAGGACAGGAATATTCCAGCAGAGAGGAGGATCAAGCACTTACACACCTGCAGTGGCCAGGGAGGCAAGACTTTGGATAATGAGATCTAGAGCAGACTCTAAAAAGGGAGGAAGTGTCTGTGGGGAATCAATAGAAATGGAGCTGAGAGGAATTAGAAGAGAGTCCTTGGTCTGCTTATCCATTTTTCCCTGCCGCAAAATCCCTGATGGGAACCACAGGAAACACCATCTTGTGCCAAATTAATCACAGAGTTAATCTATCAAGGTGAAGGAACAGCAAAATATGACATCAGCAACTCTGTTCTAAACATGAGCCAAAACCAAGGAGTAGGATAGGTCAAGCCAGAGACAGAACGAGGAGAAGGGCTATGTTAAATATTGCACAAATCCTTCACTTCTGCTGTTAGTTCTTTAGGCGAGCCACTTATTTGCCTGTAGACAGGTAACTTCAGATAATAAATTAATGTTTTCATTCAGGAATGCTTCATTATTTGTAAGTAGCATATAGGGTATTTCAAAGAAATCTTACTTAACAATTTGAGATTTACTTTATTTATTTATTTATTTATTTATTTATTTATTTATTTATGCGGAGTCAGGGATTGAACTCAGGCCCTTGCTCTTGCCAGGCATGTGCTTATTCAACTGAGCTATCTCCCCAGCCCCGAGATTTACTTTAAAGTGAAAACTGATGACAGACAATCATCCATTTAAAAAATAATTATATTGGAATAATACAAAATAATATGAACTCGAATAATTTTTAATAGAATTCACAATTTAATGTTATTTGAAGAAATGGAACTTAGCAAAAAGGCAAAACTCGACATTTTTTTAATAATCTTCTTGCTGAATTATCATATATGATGTAAAACTATGCAATATTATAAAAATATATTTGGAAATTCTTATCAGTTATTATTTTTATGAATACAGATCTATTATTAACTTCCTTGGGACACATTATTGTTGGGGAAAATTCTAACAACAAGTAGTTTATAGGCCAAACCTCTTCTTTCACTACAAATTTAGAGGAGAGAAACTTATCTGGATGCAATTTAACTGCCCAATCTGAACAACAGCTAGAAATTAAGTTACCAATATAATGTGGTTAACATAATCAGTGAAGCCTGACTCATAGATTAGGAAGCAAAAGAAAAATGCTAATGATGTGGAATAAAATTATATACTCTTGAACTCAATTTGCCAGCCTACAGACATTGACAGAGCAGAGCACAAATCCATTTATAGATCATGCTTGCTCATCTTAATAAAATTTTATTGACTTACACATTTCTCCTTTTGTTTGCTTCCTCTTACACTGGGAACAAAAATAAGAAAGCTATTTTCTTATTTATGATAAATGCAACTACTTAAAAAGCAAAAATATACCATCTCTTGGTGAAGAACAAAATTATGTATTATGAACAAAGATTATAAGAGAATAAATAAAAATGAAAAATTATACCTGAAGAAGATTATGCACTTTAAATCTTTTCAATATTTTTCAATTGTTCATTTTTCAAAAAGGAAGATTTTTTTTTCTTCGGACAGGGTCTTCCTATGTAATTTAGGCTGGCAGTTATGGCTTGTACCTAAATGATGCCCCCAAGCCTCAAAGGGTCATGAATGGGGGTTTTTGGAGGTGGTTGTGTCTGAGGTGTATGATGCTGAGGTCAGGGATGTGCTGCTGGTATTTATTCATGGTGGTATTCTAGAATTAAGGCTGTCCCAGTGACTGCTACCCACCCTAGGATTGGGTAGTCTGAATAGGATATAAGAAATAGAGGGGGGTCATTACTTGTCACTTGCTGCTTTGCTGTTTTATACAAACTCTTTCTCCTCTTTGCTACCTAGCTCTCATACCACCCTGCCTTGGAGCCACTCAGTTCTAAACTGAAACCTTTGCACACTGAGCAAAATAAACCATTCTTCCTTTAACTTTGGGTGTCAGATATTTTTTCTCAGCAATAAGAAAAGTAACTAAAACACTGGCCTTGTAATCTATGTAGCCCATTCTCTCTGTGAACTAATGGGGGGGAGGAGACAGGAGTGGGGGCTACGCATTAGCTTAGTTGTTTAAGTGCCTGTTTAAACAAAGCAGTCAGGCTCAGGATGCTGTGATTCCATCCCCATATCCTCATGCCTTACCAGACCTGCCCTGAAGGCATCCTGAACCAGCCAACAGAAAAAAAAAAAAAAAAAAAAAAAAAAAAAAAAAAGTCCATCTGAACTAATGGCAATCTTCCTGCCTCAGCCTGAACTGTGGATTACAGGAATCCACCACCATGCACAACTGGGAAGACATTTACAACTTTTTCTCTGCAATTTCCTGGTGCAGTGTGTGTCCTCCCCCCCCCCCCCGAAAGGCACCTGACATATAGTTGGTATTCAAGATAAACTTGTTGAATATGTATAACAATAGTGACTAAAATTACTGGTAGATTTCTTTTAGAAATAGCCAAATGATGGGAGTGGCTACGTGAGTTAAGGATAAGATAAATTAGTGTTAACTCATCCAGCTATCTAGAGTTCTCTAATTTCTATCCTGCTTCCTTCAGCTGGAATTAGAGATCCCATTAGGAGGGCGTCTACATAAGTTATCTACAGGGACACTTTTTTTTTTTTTTTTTTTTTTGGTGGAACCGGGGATTGAACTCAGGCCCTTGCGCTTGCCAGGGAAGCGCTTATTCCACTGAGCCATCCCCCTGGCCCCTTTTTTCTTTTTTTTTTTTCTTTCCTTTTTTTTTTTTTGGCGGATACAGGGACACTTTGGAGAATAGAAAGGGGAGCTATAATAAATGTTGCATATTTATTTATTTATTTTTCATTTTATGTATTTATTACAGGGTCTTATTATGCAGCTCGGACTCATAGTGATCCTCCTGTTTTCAGCCTCCCCAGTGCTGGGATTACAGGTGTGCACCACCACACCTGGACTCAGTGGCTGGCTCAGTGTGCCCCAGGGGCAGGGCAGGCATGGCATGCGGGACAGGGGATCAAACCCTGTTCCCTGCACTTGCCAAAGCAGGCACTTAGTTCACTGAGCTGTCTTGCTGGCTCTACATTTTTAGATATGATCTTGAAGGCACAAAAGCTAAAGGAAAAATAGATTTATCAAAAGTAAAAACTTTTGGGACTCAAAGGACATTAACAAGAAAATGGAAAAAAAAGAACCATAAAATGGGAGAAAATATTACAAATAATTTGATGAGTCAAGAAGTACCCTTTTGTCAGCAATAAAAAGACAAGTAACCCAATTCAAAATTGGCAAAAAACTGAGGACATTTCTCCAAGAATATATGCAAATGACAAATGGGCACATGAATATATGCTCAGCATTGTTAGTCATTAGTGAAGTGCAAGGCATTTTAAATGCAGTGGGACACCATTTCACACCCTTTAGAATGATGAAAAGATTGTTCTTTTTTTGGTGGTGAGGATACAACCTAGAGCCTTGCTCATGCTAAGGATGTGCCCTACAATTGAGCTATACCATCAGGAGAAGAAAATGTATAAAAATGTAAAATAACAGGAGTTTGTGAAATATCAGAATTCACACAGTACTAGCAGGGTTGTGAAATGATATAACTTCCTTGGAAAAGTTAGGCAGTTTATCAAAATAATTGAACCCAGAGTTACCATTTAGCTCCATTTGCAGGTATATATTCAAGATAAGGGAAAATACATATCCATACAAAACTGGCAAGTTACCAAAAAAATACAGTTTTTTTTTTAAGAATACAGTTTTGATACATGTGACAACAATTTTTTTTTTTTTTTTTTTGGAACTGGGGATTGAACTCAGGCTCTTGTGCTTGCCAGGGCAGCGCTTATTCCACTGAGCCATCTCCTTAGCCCCTCATGTGACAACATATGAACTTTGAAAACATGTTTGGGAGGTTGGACAAGAAAGGACCAATTGTGATTTTACTTATATAAAGTGTCCAGAATAGTAAAATTAATAGAGACCAAAAGTAGATTAGTGGTTGTAGGGGCTCAAGGTAGGGAAAGATGGGGATACAACTTTAATGACACAAGGTTTTTTTGTAGAAGATGGAAATGGAGGTAGGGAATGTGGCTCAGTGGTACAGCTCTTGCCCTGCATACACAAGGCCCTGGGTTTGATCCCTAGCACCACACACACACACACACACACACACGACAACAAAAATGTTCTGGAATTAGTGGTGATATGCAATCTTGTAGAACTTTACTGAAATATTGTGCAATAAAATAATATTACACAACCTTACGAACATTTTACTAAAAACCATTGGATTATATACAGTGGTGAGTTTTATGGCACATGAAGTAGATACTAAAGTAGGTAGGTAGCTAAGATGGCACAATGGAATACACTAGAACTAAATGAATGGTGGTCCGAGATCATGCACTCAATTTACTTCTGAGAATAACTAAATGGGGAAAATTGAAACTCATGGAAAGGCCCAAATATTTTCTCCAAAAGAAAATGTTAAAACCTAAAGTCTAAAACTTTGTTATTTATTTATTTATTTATTTATTTATTTTTGCAGAACTGGGGATTGAACTCAGGCCCTTGCGTTTGCCAGGGAAGCACTTATTCCACCGAGCCATCTCCCCAGCCCTTTAGGAACAAGTTATAGGAGCACTTTACACGTCTTCGAGATCATGGCCATTTTGTCTCATCTCTCCTACACAATATGAAACAAAAGGCTAGGAGTCTCATTTGATTTATTATCATTATTTACTTTATGTCTCCTAAGCAATATTCAGTCTAAAAGTAGCATTATACTTGTATTTACATTTATTTTCTCCTCTTCCTCTAATTCTTTGTGTGCTCCTTAAGGACCCCTTGTTTCTTGTGATTTAAATCCCCTCAGTGATTTTCTTGACTAACAGTCAAGTGCGCCCTAAATCATCCAGGTTCCTGTGTACCTCAAGGGAAGAAGTGCCAAGTGTACACCTCATAGTATGTAGTAAGTAGCTACATTCGTTGAAGATCATGGGATGCTAGCAAGAACAAGGGAGAAGGATGAAGAGAAAAAGAGGGTGAAAGGAAAGGGGCTTGAGGGTGAAAGCAAGAAGGGACTCAAATGTGAAGGGGAAAAAGGGGACTTAATAACTCTGACTTCCAGTATTCCTAGGCCAGACACCACTGATCCAAGATGCCATCCCTTGTCTCTCTCCTGATGTCAGCAATCCACATGACTTCCAAAATTGAAGCCTGGATAATCATTGAGGTGGTGTTTGCTTTATGGTTGAGAGGAGAGAAGGTAAATGGCTCCTACAACTTCCCCTATTGTAGGATGATGGAAGCATGAAGAATCATTAGGGCAGTGTGGTACCTACAGCTGAACAATGTGGAGTGATTCAGCACCCTCGTGTCTTACTGTATTAATTTCTTTCTCATCAGTTTGCTAATTCTACTAATCCCATGTTATCCACTAAGATCTCATTTTATTGTTAATAAACTTGACTATACTGCTAATTTTCCCCTAACAATCTTTCTATTTCTTTGCCATAAAGGAAACCTGACTCTCTGACCACATAGTTCCTTTTGGATGAAGGTGATGCCTATTTTGAGACCAGGAAATGCAGGCCATATTCCCGTCTCTATACAAAAGGTTTTCAAACCACAGTTCTCCTCTGAAGTTCATATCCTCTTGAAACATCATTCACCTCATCCTCATCTCTACCTTTTGTTGACTTTCAAATCTTCTTTCACAGTGCTTACAGATCTGAGCACAGGGTTATAGATGTATTTTTTTTCTGTTGGGAGTCTTCGCATCCTGGTTTACCTTTATTATGTAAATGGGTAGTTATGCAACAGGTAGACTTGTAACTTTCATGACTCTGCATTACAGCGTAGACATTCACACAGATTCATTCTAGATCTTCTTATCACTCAGAACAGCTCTGTGCTTCAGATATTCTGTAACCAGCCTTCAGTTTGCTTTTTCCTCTTTCACTCAGCCCAAGTTTCCTCTGCAGAGCCAGTTTCTCCCTCACTCTTCACTTTTACATTTTCAGAAAAACTTTGTATAAACAAAGTGAATAACCTTTGCCTGTATTTTGTTCTGCTTTGTTGTCGTCTTTGCTTGTTGCATTCAATTCTTTGAGATAAGAAGAACCTGGAATCCAACTCCAGAAGGAGGTGTGAGCAGCTGAGAACCCAGGAACATTTATTTGGTGAGCCAGCTTTAGAAGGAGCTACTTGCTAATGGTTCCTTCTACTTTGCTACCTTAATGCCTCAAATTTCTCCTGTAATGTGGACCAACACAACCATCTGCTTTTTCCAATCTGTTCCTGGGTTGCCAAGAAAATTGCATAACTGTACTTTGTAGTTTTCCCGCATTATTTATGATTTAGTCTCAGCTAGTTGGCTCACCAATCCGTATGTTGTAGTGGCTATGTCAAATATTCACTACTGTCCTCAAACCAATACTCAATGACATTTTCTTCTCTTAAAGATAATGACGATACATTTTTTTTTTTTAACAATAAAAGTGGAGGGCCTAATGTCTGAACTCCTTTAGCGCTCCTTTTTTCATCCAAACTCAGGCATCTTTTCTTCTCATCTCAGGGTCTATTCAACATTTTCCCAAAGTGTCCTTTCGTCTATGGTATTACTGTTGCTTTTTTTTGAGACAGGATCTCATTGTATAGTTTAGGCTGGTCTTGAACTTGCTGTGTAGCCCAGGTTGCCTCTAATTCATTATGCCTCCCAGCTGGCCTTGAATTTGTGACAGTCTTCTCACCTCCGCCTCGAGTGCAGAGAGAGCAGATGTGCATCTCCATGACCTGCAGGACTGTCAGTTTGGTTGTTTTGAGTGGCACCGAGGAGACTGGTAAAGCACACTTCTGGGTATGTCTAGGTGAGTTGTGGGGTTGTGGCCTGGGGACTGTAGCTGATCCCTGGCCGCTTCCTCTCTGGTTCTTCCTCTTGTCTACTTCCAAGTTGCTATTACCATGAGCTGAGAAACCTTCCCCCACAATGCCTTCTACTTTGATGTTTCTGCCTAGGAACCAGAAGACCATGCGCTAAAACTTGTGAAAATGTAAACCATAGACCTTTTCTTTTCTTTTTTTTGCAAGACAGAGTCTCATTGTGTAGCCTAGTCTGGCCTTAAGCTCACTGTGATCTTTCTGCCACAGTCTCATGAGTGCTGGAATTACAACACCATGGCTAGTTTTTTTTTTTTTTTTTTTTTTTTCGGTACCAGGGATCGAACTAGGGAACTTGCGCTTGCCAGACAGGTGTTTATGCCACTGAACTATCTCCCTGGCTCCTACTTTCTCTTTTTTAATTTGTGTATGTCAGGTATTTTGTCCCAGGAAAAAGGAAACTCACATATTATACATATGATTTTGTTAGGGATTATTATTGTTGTATTAGGGATCAAATATAGGGTACTGCTATGCTGGGTGCTCTATCCTGAGCTACATCCTAGCCTGCTCCATAGGTTTTTGCCTTTCCTTTCTTAAATTTTTCTATCTCTTTCCATAAAAAAATTGAGATTTTCTGTATTTAAAAGTTGTCTCCTGCTGAATATGGTGGCACATCTTTATAATCCCAGAATTTGGGGAGGCTGAGGCAGGAAGATCACTGTTGAGTTTCAGGCCAGCCTGGGCTACACAGTGAACTCAAAGCCAAAACTGTTTCTGAAACATTTATCTACACTTACTAAACTTTATAAGTCCCATTTAATTCTCAAGAGATTTGGTTTGGTGTACTCATTAATGTTTATAATTGTCAATCCCAATTTTTTTCAATGTTGGGGATCAAACCCAGGGCCTTATGTGTGCTGTGCAAATGTTCTACCAATGAGTAATGCCTCCCAGCCAAGCCTTTTTACAGCACTTTGTTATTTAACCTTGGTAGTGGATTAGACATTGTTCATCACAACCTATTTGAATAGAAATGATCATGTCTCTTGGACTTTGTGAGCATATAAGTTAATTTTTTCCCTTTCTTGCCACTGATTGTAGTCTCCTTAAATTTTTTCTTTTATCTTTAAATCTTTTCTTAAATATTCACCTTTCTATTACTTTTTCATGGACATCTTCTGCACACACACTATCTATCTATCTATCTATCTATCTATCTATCTATCTATCTATCTATTTATTTATTGGTACAGGGTCTCACTGCACAGCTCAGACTCGTAGTGATCCTCCTGTTTTCATGCTCCCCAGCACTGGGATTACAGGTGTGCACCACCACGCCCGGTATGGGTGACTGCCATGGCATGTGATATTGAACCCAGGTCCCCGTGATTGCCAGGAAGGCACATTGACCCCTGAGCTAACTCTACAACCCTATTCTGGTGACTTTAAGATAAGTATACTTCAATAAGTAGTACATTGTTGTGAAATAGGTCTCCAAACGTTTTTTAATCTTGCCAAACTTGAACTTTATGCCTATAAATAATAACAACTACCCATCTCTCCCTTTCTAGGTCCTAGTAACCCATCATTCTACTTTCTCTTTCTATGAATTTGACAATACCTCTTATGAGTGGAATCAAACCATATTTGTCTTTTTGTGGCTGGCTTATTTAACTTAGCCTAATGTTCTCAAGGTTTATCCACATTGCTGACGTAACAGATCTCCTACCTTTGTAAGTCTAAATATTCCATTCTAGTATGTATCACATTTTGTTTATCCATTCCCCTTCCTAACTATTGTAAATATGGCTGTATAAAGATTTCTTTTCTTTTTTTTTCAAAATTTTATTGATAAACAGATAGCAATGAGACAATTTCAAATCAAATCGGAAGTACAGTTTCAACAAATAATACACTGCATATATTCTTCTTAGTGGTTAATTGCTGTACAAGATGCGGACTTGAGATCCTAT
>NW_004524662.1:8473758-8478758 GCF_000260255.1 Octodon degus | reverse complement strand
GCTGGAGTAAGCAATGTAAACTTTGGGGTAAGTAAGACAGTTGGTCAGGGTGGCTAATCCAACCTGATCTAACTTCTGGTTACTCTCCAGATGGCAGCCACTTGCTCTGGAGACTGTCCCGAACCAGCGGATCAGTCAACGAAGGTCACCTGGGGGAGGAGCGGGGAATTGAAGAAGGGACAAAGGACAGGTGACGCGATAAACAGAGACAAGACAGGATTCTGATCAAGTCTCATTTATTTAGGGGAGGTGCTGGGCATATATAGTGAAGGCATAGGGAAATGACATGGGCGGGTAAAAGGCACGAGTAACTCAGCAACCGGCTATGACAGGAAGTCCCACCTCCGGGGCATAGCAGGAGAGTTATGGGAAATAGGCGGGGTAAAAACTAGGAACCTAGCTCAGCAGAGGTAGGGGAGGAGGAACCCGGAAACCCACGTGCAATAAGATTGGAGGCCTGGTGTTATTGTGCCTCCCACAGGAGATCACTTTGGGTGATGTCTTGAGAGAGTACAAAAACCAAATCAAGATTAGAAAGGATGCTTATTCTTTCCCCTGTTGTTTTTGGGAAATTCAATGTCAAATTCTTTTACTCCTTTAAAATATATTCTTAAGCACTGGAATTTGTTTGACCCTCATATATTTAGAAAGAGCTGTTTAATATTTTTCTTCACATACACATGGCCTGACTACTACCCACAGGCAAAGAGGGAATTATTGATTAGGATATTATTTCACAACTAGAATAGCACTGTAATAGAGGAAAATGGTAAGAATTACCTTATTTTCAGATTTTATTTGCATTAAGAGATAATCCTTACTTGTGTTCAAAATGTAAGTGTAAGCCACAAAAAAACCAGACACTTCTGGCCCTTAAGGCACAATAGGATGCATCTTACTATCACTGAGCCTGAGGTTTCCATTCCTTGACCTTTGGATCCTGAGGAAGAGGTTTCCAAGGCAACTTTATTGATTATTTATTTATTTATTTATTTAGCAGAACTGGGGATTGAACTCAGGCCTTTGCACTTGCCAGGGAAGCACTTATTCCACTGAGCCATCTCCCTGGCCCCTCCAAGGCAACCTTAATCAAAGCCTCATTCACTATTACTGAGCTTGAGGTTCCTCTCACACTTGCCCTTTGGATCCTAAGGGTGAGGCTTCTAAGCCAGTCATAATTAAAGCCTCTACTGAGCTATAGCCATCCTTAGCTGATTTTGTTCAAGTTCCTCAAGGAGAGTGCCTGTCATAGGAAGTGAGTAGCAAATCGGGTACTACCCATGTTCACATGACCTTTTCTCTCAGGAACCTCAAACAGATCAAACAAGATCTGGCAAAGTTTTCTATCTTGGCATGGTCCTATACACCTGTAATCTCAGCAGGAGACTGAGGCAGGAAGATCACCATGAGTTTGAGGCTAGCTACATAGTGACCTCAAGGTCATCCTGAATTACATAGCAAGATCCTGTCTCAAAAAACAAAAATTAAAAAGAAAATAAAGAAAGAAAGTTTTCAGAAGACACTGGTAAGTACACTGAGGTCTTTAGGGGACACACTTAGACCTATAAATTAGATTTTAAAGACATAATGCTACTCTTAAGTCAAACACTCATTTCTTATTTCATTTATTTTAAAGAGAATAGAAAAATAATAGCTAAGACATTAGAAATAATACAAAATTTAAAAAAACCCAGAAGTTGATAGGTATTCAACAGTGGTTGTCTTCAATGTAGTTGCTCAGATTACAGATGTAAGCATGCAAAATTGGCCAAAGTAAAAATTTTAAGCATTAACTGCTGGGCCAGCCAGATAGCTCAGTGCACTAAGGTGCCTGCTTAGGCTGAGTGCAGTGACTGGGGTTCGATCCCCAGCATGCTGTGCTGGCCCTGCCCACAGGGCATGCTGAGATGGTGACTGAGACTGGGCGTGGTGGCATGCACCTGTAATCCCAGCGCTTGGGAGGCTGAAAACAGGAGAATCACTACGAGACAGATTTACATAGTGAGACCCTATAGACCCTGTACCAAATACATAAGAAAAGAAAAAAGCAGCATTAACTGCTACCTTTTAAGAAACCAGTAGAAATTAGTAGTACAATCATCTTGGCTATCCTATGTATATACATATATGATTTTTTCCCTATCTTTTCCTTTATTCTAATTACTTATTCCTTATGCTCAGTTTCTTTCCTTTTTAATATATTATTGTACCTTTCAGAATTTATTTACTTTTTCAGGTTCTTACACCAAGGAGATAATATGATGTTTGCACATGTGGGTCTGCTTTATTTCACTTATGAGTCTGGTCTCTAGCTTTATCCATTTATCTATAAAAGCATCAAGTTTATCTTTCTTTATAGCTGAGTAACACTCCACTGAATAAAAATATCATATCTTTTTTATCCATTCCTCAGTTGATGGGTATTTGCATTGCTTCTAAGATTTAGCTATGACAAATTGTGCTGCTATAAACATGGGTGAATATGTACTGCTGTAGTATGATGTTTTCAGTTCTTCTGGAAAAATACCCAAGAGGGCAGTAGCTAGGTTGAATAGGACCTTTAATTCTAGCTTTTTGAGGAGTCTCCACACTGATTTCCATAGTGTTTATACCAGTCTACACACCCAACAACAGTGGAGAAGTTCTCCTTTCCCCCCTCAGCTTCTCCAACATTTGTTATTAGTTGATTTCTTTATGATAGGCATTTCTGGAATGAGATGATTAAAGCACCAAGACTTCAAACATTGACTTCTAATTAAAGACAAATAGTACAAGCAGCTATTACCTCTAGGGATAAATATCACATTGCTAATTTTATTTTTTTGGTGGAACACAGGGATTGAACTCAAGCCCCTGTCCTTGCCAGACAAGTGCTTATTCCACTGAGCCATCTCCCCAGCCCCACATTGTTAATTTTAGGACAGTTTATTCTTTTTTCTTAAATGTATTTTGTTGTTGCAAGGTCTCACTATGCAGCTTGGACTCATGGTGATCCTCCTGCTTTCAGCCTCCCCAGCGCTAGGATTACACGTGTGCACCACTATGCCCAGACTCTGGCTGGTTCAGTCTGTCCTGGGGCTGGGGCTGGTGTGGTATGTGGTATCAGGATTGAACCACATTCCTTGTGTTTGCCTAAGCTTGCTGAAGCAGGTGATTTAGTCAGCTGAGCTATCTCGCCGGCTCCTGGACAGCTTATTCTTAAAGACAAGTTTATTGCCCAGTCAGGTTCAGATATTAGGCAAAAGATATAAAAGATATAAAAAATGTGCTCCAGATAGCTCATTTGATATTTTAGTGACAATTGTGTCCTCAATATTTTATCATCAAAACTAGATGGAGACCAAGGGGAGAAAACAGAGACCAAGAGAAAGTGGTTGCTTTGATTGTGGCCTTGAAGAAATACACTTTAAGTCTGATTCTTGGGGTTCCAAGAAGAGCTCAATGACTAAACTCACTCACCACTACCACCCAAAGCCAGGCCATCTTAGGCAGTATTGTGACTAAAAACTGTCATGACAAGAGGTTCCCTGAGTCATGCCTTAACTGCAAAGATGACTGGTAGAAACTAGACTTCTTCATGAAGTAGAGGTTCCAGAGATCAAATCCATCTTACTAGCTAGTCCGATAAGACTAAGGGTCCTGGGGCACTCTCTTGTCTTTTCCCTCAGGCCAGACTGTCATCCACATGAAGGAGCCCCTGGTGATCATGTCCATAGAGGGAAAAGAAACCAGCTTTTTGCTGGACACCTGTGGAGGACCACCTGAGCAGCTCTCCTTGAAAGAAGAGCAACCATCTCCATTTTGGCTGAACCTGGCCCTATTTCCTTGTATTGATATGTACAGAGCTGGCTAGGACTTTTCCTTATCCCTTCAATTTTGTAATGCAAACCTGTGTTCAGCACTGGGTCAAGGCCAATTGGCTTTAAGCAATGCATACCAGTTTAGCCAAGGTGCTAGTGATAGTCTTTGAAGACAGCAGGTGTGTTTCCCTGATAACCCACACCTGCTACTCTTTGATATGAACTGGGTCAAGACAGGACAAAGAGCCAATGCTCCATGCTGTCAGCTGGGATAGAGCCTTGAGATAGAGGATATGACTTCCTGTGGCTCGATAGATGACACATCAGAACTGAAGCACAGGATCCCGAAACATTAGATACTATCTCAATAGTAAAATGCAGATTGCTCTCTGCATATCCTGCTCTGCATATTGCAGAGGTAAATGCAGGCCTCCTACTTAGTCCAGCTCACAGTACTCACCTACTTCCTGTAATGATCAGTCATTCATCCTCCAGCCACTTCTCCTTCACAACTGAATAAAACCTGTGTTCAGCCCTGGGTTGAGGCCTTTGTCCTGGATAGCCATCACCATGGCTGGATGTAGGACTCCTTGGCTCCCCATGACTACAAATATGCTTTAGTGTCTTTATTCTTGCTGTCGGTTGCACTGGAAGTGGTCGATTGGAATTAACTTGATGGGATTACAAATATAAACTTCTCAGACCAAGATGAGGACCAGAAAGGGCTCCCTACAGACACTGGCATGTTTCTCTTGGTCCTTCTTCTCAAGCTGGGCCCTTTTTTTTTTTTTAGCTGTCACACTTCAGTAAAAGGAGTCACTGGAGAGGCGGGTATTTCTCATAACCCTTAGACTGTAACTGGGATGGCTTTTGCTTCTGCCATTCCTTGACTTTTTTTTTTCTGTCATTCCTTTTTGATTATGCCTGAAAGTACAGTTTCGTTCCTGGGGGAAGAGGTATCGTATCTTGCTTGGCTACTATAATATAAATGCTCCCAGGTCAGGTATGTGACCTAACTCTTATTTTTTCTTTTTTTGGGGGGGATTTTTTAATTTTTATTTATTTTTTTAATTTTTATTTTTTTGACAACTCATACAGAATTTTACTTAACAAAGTAATATGAATTTCACAGTATTTGTTGTAATATATGGTGTTGTCTTACAACCAGCTATTCATATTACCAGATATATACACATAAAA
>NW_004524662.1:8448249-8451866 GCF_000260255.1 Octodon degus | reverse complement strand
ACAGAGACACAAACTGTGAATAAAGTTCTAATCCTTCTTCTTTTCCAGAGTTAGAATGATACTGCATGTTTCTTCCTTTCACTCTGCCCCCAAGGGTGGCTTGAGGGATGATAAGAATGTCACCAGGTAGATCCACTATAGAGACGTGCTTGCCATTTTCTGTTTCACTTAATTTCACATTTAACAGTGTATTAACTGGAAAGAAAGGTAAAAACATTTTGAAGTGAAAAACAAACATGAAGAAAACCATCAATTTTTTAATTAGCAAAGCTCATGTTAAAAATCCAGTTCGTTAGCTCTTGTTCCTCTTAGAATCTTTATTTAAATTTAAACAACTGCTTTACTACACTTACCCAAATGGAAAAAATAATGCAAATTTCACATGCAAAATATCCTGCTTTAAATTGATGTGGCACTTAAGACCACCTGAGAATAAATTCATCTAGGATTGCAGCCAGGCACCACATATCTTGCAGAGTTTGAGCTCTGCCTGGGAAATTTAATGAATTAGTGAGAATCTGTTTCAGTGTCTAAAAATGAGGGTGGGATACGGATATAGTTTAGTGTGAAGGCTTTGGATTCAACAATCTCCAGGACTTCAAAGAATTAACTGTACATGGAACTTTAAATATTGTTTCCTCTGGAATACATCAAAATATTTTGCCTTCTTGATCCTTTAATGTAAAAAGTAAATCTTACTGGAAAAGACCGAAAAATCTGCACACCAATTCTGCTCTCTAACGAAGAGTATTAAATAAAAATTATAATACATTGAGTGTTTTAAACTTGGCTACTTAAGAGTTTTAAGCTGTGACAAAGCTTCCAGATTCAGTGCCATTATAAATTGGTTAATTTTGTAGTGTTGCAACTCCAAAGGCACTATTAAGGTAGACTAATCCGTTTACAAATATAACACGTGAAAGAAGCATATAAGTAAAATTCACTGTTACAAATGAAAAAGTAAAAAATATAGATCTACTGATACTACCTTCATATATACACATAAGAAAACATGATATTTTAATAGCCATTTATGAGTTTATAGCTAGTGTCAAAACCACCGTATGAGGGCCGGGGAGATGGCTCAGTAGAATAAGCGCTTGCCTGGCAAGTACAAGGGTCTAAGTTCAATCCCCGGTTCTGCCAAAAAAAAAAAAAAAAAAAAAAAGGTTTAAAACCACCATATGCATCTGTGTGTAGGCAAAAACCTAAACTTAGCTTTTACACCTTACATTAACCATTTCAAAACAACCAAAAGAAATTTTGCATACTTATATCTATTAATTTGAATAACAGATTTGATGATGAAAGTATATAACAACCATTGTTAAATTTTTATTCTTGTTCTGAAACTCTGCACCATTTGTACTGTCACTTGTTACTCTGTTTTTGTTTTTACTTCTATTTGTTTTTACTCTTTAAAATTAAAAAAAAAACAACAACCGAAAGAATTGACTAATATAAATAAATTTTGGGTCTCCCTCTCTCTATAGAGATAGAAATGAATTTAGCTTGCAATGAACAGTTTTGAGAGGAAATTTATAGAACTCAGACTGCTGGCCTCAAATGCAGCTTTATAAGTCATGCTTTTGGCACTGTAGTCAATGGTTTCAATTATTAGAGGATCTGTAGTAACTGTTGTTAAGGATTCAGTATGGATATTCTATTGAATAAATCATAGCATTAATGTGGTGCAAATCTAAGGTAAACACTCAAATGAATTCCTAAGATATGCTCTAAACACCATCAATTTTCACTTAGCTAATATCTATTTTTAAACTCCTCTAATTTTCTCCACTACATACAGAATTTGCTGTACAGACAGGAGTCCCTACTGACTTCTAAGGAAACTGTAACCCTCTAGAACACTTCATTCCAATGGAAATCACTATCTTGCTATCTAGGCCTCAAGCTAGTGACAAAGTAGGCAATTTTGGAATAGGACATAAGAGGTAGCACAATTTATTATACTTTCACATACCTCCCTCTACTGGTTATAACTGAGAATTCAATTATTGCTGCAAGTAAATAAGTATCTGCATGTAACAGTCAATACAACACAAATATAAGGAGAGTGGGGAGAAGCGGAAGTGAAAAGAATGAAGATGTATTGTGTAAATGTACCAGTTCTCCATAATAAATATAATCAATAAATATTACAAATGTTTTAATAAAAATAAAAATATACACATATAAGTAAATAGAATTAAAATAAGACAAAATTAATAGCACGCTGGAAACTCAAAGATCCTAAGTTGGGTTATCAATCACATATGACATATATAGGAAACTAAGCTTTAACAGATCACTGGAGCTCTTTCCAATTATACTGAAGATGAATTAAGGAAGATTCTACACATCTCGTTAGCTATGCTCTTTCAGACTTGATGGATACAACTGATTATATTCACGAGGAATATAAGATTTGATTGGAAAATTTTGAATCCATGTAGTAAATGTAAAGTGGGATTTAAGAAAATCTCATCACCTTGGCATACTTTACTAGCTAGAAGGAAGTACATAGTAATCTTATGAATAACAGATGCATTTATTCTGCTTGTAACTCAAACCAGCAGAATGTGATTTTATTTTCAGTATTGGGGATCAAACCCAGGACATTCATAAAGAGTTATATTTCTAGCCCTTTTTATTTTTTTAATGTTTTGCTTTATTTTTTGGGGGGGTCTTTGGGGGCAGGTTTTTATGCAGTTCAAGCTGATCTTCTTTTTATATTTTCTGATATGGTTTATTTACTTTTTTTCTTTTTTCTTTTTTTTCAATACTAGGGATTGAACTCAGGACCTTGTGCTTGCCAGGCAGGCATTTATGTTGCGGGAGCTATCTCTCCCACCCTTACTTAGAATTTACATTTTTTAACTCATTATTTTTTTGAAAATCAATAATTATATAGCAAATTAAAAATTGTAGACAAATATTGAAATGTGAAAGATTTAAGATGTAGACAGAGTGAATTTTAGAAAAATACTTCTGAAATGAATACATGAGATTAATAATAGATTGCACATTGTAAAAAATTATTTACAAACTTAAATGAGTATAACAATAAAAATTGTCTAAAATAAAAATGAAGAAAGAATTTACAGATCAGTCCTATAACAGTTTACTCTGTGCCAAAATCAAGAAACTTATATTCATATAATTAGAATTCTCAAAGTAGAAGGGGGTAAGCAATAAATATTTAAAGATTTAAAATTTCTGAATTTAGTTAAAATTATAGCACCACATTTCCAAGAGAAATGAACCTTTTGCACAAGAAATATGAATCATACTGAGGTACACAAAAATGAAATTGCTCAAAACTAATTATAAAGAAAAAAATCATTACGGCATACACATAGAAAAGAACATTAGCTATGGAAGAACAAAATTAAATAGCATCTTATTCTACATTAGGAAACAAAAAAAAAAGAGGAGGGGCCGGCCTCATAGCTCAGTGGACGAAAACTTCTGTGTAGGCAGAGCACAGCTCAACTCCTGGCTTGCTGTGCTTGGCCCCTCCCACAGGGAGCATTTAGCTCTTTTTAAATTGTGAGTCAGCGGCACAAGCACTTGCTTGGCAATTGCAAGGTCTTAAGTTCGATTCCCAGTACAAAAAA
>NW_004524662.1:8436457-8448149 GCF_000260255.1 Octodon degus | reverse complement strand
TGAGACAGGCTCTTGATAAGTCACTAAGTGTGATTACAGGTACACACTACAATGTCCAGCCGGAATGTGCTTCTCAGAGTCACATAATTCTTTACTGAGAATTATGATATATAAACCTTTTATTTACACTGTCTGCTAAAAGACTTAAGGTAGACCTTCTAGGTGATTTAATTCACCATAATCTTATGCACGTATTTGAAGTGAACTCACAAAGACATATTGAGGAACCTAAGAATTTAATCATTATAAAGCAAAAACATAGCTTTAGAGGGTTTATTTTATCTTATGATAAAAATCCACTTAACCTTCTAAGAGACAACTTAGAAAATCAATGTTAAATCAGAATGATAAAAATTTTATTTTTGCTCTGGCAAAATATGGCTAATAAAGATTTAATCTAAGGCAAAATATCTTTAGAAGGGTGGAGAGAACATGCAACACTCCAGGATTAGGAGCTTACAAACTGCTCTCCATGACAGAAGCCTTCATTTTCTTTCTTTCTTTTTTTAAATTCTGCTTCACACAGAGTCTTGCTGTTGGAGTTTAGGCAGACCGTGAACTTACTATGTAGCCCAGGTCAGCCTGGAACTAATAGCTATCCTCCTACCTCAGCCTTCAGAGTGCTAGGATTGATTACAGACATGAATTACAGATATGACATATGTGTCACCATACCTGGTCTCACTGTCCTCTTAAATGCTTCCAAGCTTCTTTGATGTCTTCTGGATTAAAGTCTCAAACTGTTACAGTACTAGATTTTCATCTTCATCTGTCTTGGTCCCTTCCTAAGCACCATTTTAATTCTTTGACAAACATGTTTATGTATGACTATAAAATTCTCTGTATAAACTTCTGGCTTTTGTCCACAGTATTTCTCAAAGTGCTATTTGCCCCTGAGCTCCATTATTTGAACCTCTCCTGGGTTAATTTCTGTAAATTTCAACTATGCATTGTTTAATTAATGTATTCGTGACAGGGTCTTGCTACACTGTTCAGCAGGCCTCAAGCTCTTTGGGTTAAGTGATTCTCCTGCTTCAATCTCCTGAGTAGCTAGGACTATAGGCAAGTGCCACCGTACTAGTTTATATTTATTAATGTACTAACAGCTCCTGCCCGTTGAATTGTCCCTAACTTTAGGCAAAGACTACTTCCGTTTTTTGTTTGTTTGTGGTACTGAGGATTGAACCCAGGGCTTTTGCACTGAGCTACATCCCCAGCCCTTTTGTATTTGGAAAGGATCTCACTAAGTTACTAAATTTCCCAGGTTGGGGTCAAACTTGGGATCCTCCTTCTTGAGTCTCCTAAAGTGCTAGGACTACAGGCAGCAGGTGTCACCATGCCCAGCTTTTGGGGGGTTTTCTAGACATAACTGTTAGAACTGAATACTGCTCTGACACAGCATATGATTCAGTTTGGCTTATCAGAACATGCAGTACTATGGATTTTCCAGGATACTAAAAGGTATAGCCAAGTTAAGTACTGTTCAGAGATTCCTGAATCTTTCTGTACCCTGGTGGAGGTGTGGCTGTGATAACAGAGTTTGATTCAAGAATCAGGAGAACTGTATGCACACACATTTCCTTTAAAGAAGTACATAAGTGGTTAATATAAATTTTTTCATAACAATGATATAAGCCTGAGTTATTTCAGGTTTGATGGGACCCCCCCCAATGCATATAATGTTATCTACTGTTCTGTTAGGGATTTTTATCTGGAGAATAAGGAAAACTATACTAAGTAATATAGAATCTGATTCTTTCTATATGATAACTTTGCTTCTGACAACTTTCTGTATTCTTGGCTGTGTGTTTACTCTTCTAAATCAATACAATAACTACTTGAGATGCCATAATATTTTAAAATAAGTCTACAACACATGTGTATTTTAAATTTTGCAATAGGTAATTAGCTAAAGCAAATAACACAAGATAGAGGCAAGTTGCTAATAACTTAAACACCAGGACAATTTAAGGTGTTTAAGTGCTACTTGGGATAAGGTGTAGTTCAGTAGTAGGGCATTTGGCTAGCATACATGAGGTTCTGAGTTCAACTCCCAACATGACCAAAAAGGAAAAGAAAAAAAGATTCTGCTCTTTGGTCCTTGTTCATAAATGTCTGTTGATGTTTTTTCTTGCTTAAAAAAAAAAGAAAGAAAAAATTATTAAGCACATACCCATTTTGGGAAGAAGTTCTTTGTCAGCTCCCTTGAAGAAACATACATAGATCACTAATCCTCTCTGAATCTATGAAAAATAACAGTAAATTCAAATTAGAAAGAAATCTATACAGAGATACACAGCTAAATGTTACAACTATTATGAACAAACACAAAGGTTAGAAGCAAAGGAAAAGAAACCAGATATATAATAGATTTGGTTTCTAAATAAATATATGAGAAAATAAAATGATTTCCAAGTGTGAATTACTTCTTTCAAAAATTGAACTTTAATAGCCAAGAACAGTGAATAACAAAGTTATTCCTTCAAGTTATTTATTCATTTATTTATTTATTTAGAGACAGGGGCTCACTTCACAGTTCAGGCTGGCCTTGAACTCACTTTGTAGCTCAAGATGGTCTTGAACTCACAATGATCCACCTGCCTCAGCCTCCCAAAAGTTGGGATTAGAGGCCTGCAACACCATGACCTGCTATTTCTTTTGAAACAGAGAAAAAAAAATCCTAAAACTGATACAGAATTTCAATTATTTATTTCTATTCAACATCAGTAGAACTTTCAATCAGCTTTCTGCTTACTAAGAAAGGCTGATACTCAGTCTTGAAACATTTAGTTTGCAAGACCATTTATTCAATATCAAGTGATTTCACATTCAACCAAATAGGACTGATGAAAAGTAGCAATGTGACTGATGTCTTCCATTTGTTTTTCTCCATTTATTTATTTGCAAACAGCAAAATAAGGATCTATTTTTATCAATTCCAGGAAACTGTCCAATTATCTTGTTATTGTTGTAAATGCTTTAAACATAATGATTAAGCTTTAAAAATTACATTTATGATAATAAGTTCTACAGTCAAGGTTGGTAGTCATCAGGAATATAAACTTAATTTATATAATGACTGGGTTATTTATTATCTCTTATGAGAGAGACTTTAAGAAACACTTGACAAATGTTTGTGATTCTGTTGTTGAGTGAATCATTCAACTTTTGATTTTAGATAACTCAAAGAGCCTCACTGACTCCAGGAGATTTTAGGAAGATTAAATGAGTCAGGGGCTGATGAGGTAGCTAAGTGGACTAAAGTGTCTGCTTAGGCAAGTGCAGGGACTGCGGTTGGATCTCTGGTACCACATGCCATGCCAGCCCTGCTCAAAGGGTGAGCTGAGCCACCAAGTAGAGTCTGGGCATAGTGGCACAGGCCTGTAATCCCAGTGCTGGGGATGTTGAAAGTAGGAGGATCACCAAGAGTCTGAGGTGTGTAGTGAGATCCTACAACAACCAAATACATTTAAAAAAGGAATCATAAATGAGTCAATGTTGTGCTTAGAACAATGCAGGGCTCATAGCCAGTGCTGTCTATCTATGCGTTCATCCATTTGTTGGCATTGGGGATTGAACCCAGGCCTTTCCACTGAGCTACATCCTCAGTCTTTTTACTTAATTAGTTTTTAAAAATTTTGAGACAGGGTCTCACTAATTGCCCATGATAGGTGAGACCTTGCAATCCTGTTTTATTTTCCTACACTGGTAGGATTACAAGCATATGCCATCACACCTAGTTCATATGTGATTATTAAACTAGCATATAAAATCAATCTAAGGGTAATATGCACAATTTATTTCAGATTTAACTTTTGAAGCATTTTATGAACTTTGTATATGACAGAGACCCAATTTATCTGCTAATTGCCCTAAAATTCAACTTTATCTTCTGGCTGTACATGTTATCTAAATGGTTTCTATGTCAATGCAAAAGCAGCTTTTATATTCACACTTGATTTACCTAGAAAAGGAGTTGTCTTTTTTTTTTTAGAGACAAGGTCTAACTATGTAGTTTAAGCAAGGCTTGAATTCAAAATGTAGCCCAAACTGGTTTCAAACTTGCAGCAATCCTCCAGCTTCAGCCTCTGCAGTGCTAGGGTTACAGGTATGTGCCATCATGCCTGGCCAAAAGGAGTCAGTTTCAACGATGTTGCAATTGTGCTTCTGGAGTCCCCAGTGCATACTCGTAACAAAGGACTGGGTTGGTGAATGATTCAGATAATCTAACTACCTCAAGCCTCTCCTTTGGTATTATTTCCAACATGAACCCTAGTCTTCAGCATATTCATAGCTGGACACTTGTGAGGTCAGCATTGAATACCTATTCATTTCCAGAAATAGATACTTATTCTTTCCGCACACTGCATCACTCCATCACATTATTTTCTTTTTGTTTATTCAAATAATAGATCTTATACGTGACTTATAGATTCCGTTAAGTCAAAATCACTTTCTTTGCAGCTTCTTTGGTATAAGCCATTTCAAATTGATAGAAAAATATAAATAATTCATACTGTAGCTCAAAAATGTTCAATTCCCAGGAAAAAAAGGTCTATGACAGCAAAGTTCTAAATGAATGAAACTAAGAAAAGCAGAATAACTTTCAAATCTTTGAACAAAAAGACACTGTTTCTAAAAAACAATGGGAGCTGTAATAATAGAACAGGGTACAGGATGCGTGAGAAAGGAAAGAATTTATACTTTCTCACTATCTAATTACTTGTTGACTCTTTAATTAGCCTGTGTGGGAGTGCAAGGAAAAGCCTTTAAAAACAGCTTTTAAAGTTTACAAACACAAACTGATAGTTTGGAAGGCTGCAATAAAAGATCTGTGATTTTACACTAGGAAATGTGGCCTGAAAAACATACAGATAGAGCAGCTCGGAAAGACTGTGAATGATTAACAATCAGGAATTTATAGTACTACCAGACAATAATCAAAGTAGGTAATATAAATATTTCAAAAACCAAAAATTTCAAATACAGTAGAGAAATCAACACTTCAACAAAAGGTCCTAGCAAAAACAGGATACCCAGCAAAATATTCCAAGAGTCCAGTAGTCCATAATAGTATTGGGTCTTCTGCTTCACTGGCAGTGTCAGAAGTTGTTGACCTGAGTCCCCTACAGCTCAACATAACAGCATGGCTTCACTTCTTATACTTTGTTTTTATACTTTTCTGCTGAACGGTTAAGACCAAGATAAACCAAGACCTATGTAACAAGAATTGTAGCTTTTGGATCTGATAAGGTCAGTCAAATCCCCTCAGGATTTATCCTGAGACCCTGTACCTCAGATTGTAGACTTAAAAATGACGGAACTAAACAAAAAAAGGGGATACAGATGAATGACCATTTTGTATCTGTGTATTCAAAATGGTTAGGATAGATATATCGCTACATTCTCTTAATTCAATGAATAGAGGGATTTGTTCTAATAGTGTTTGTAAATAGGATATCATGTCTGCATCTCATTGCTATTTGTTTCTCAGTAAAATTATGGAAAAAAAAAAGTACAGAAAAAACAAAACAAAAAACCCCAGGATACACAGAAGAAGTTTTGAAGAGAGGTGAATATACATGATTTCTTTCAATGTCTGGAAATATTTCCAAATGAGCATAGGGTAATAAATTCTGATGTAAGAATAATCAGCCACATACCACAATTCACCAGTAGTGTTTAATGACTAGGATTGTGTCTAGAAATGCTAAATCTAGGACCCAAGTTAGCAGAGAAAATACATGAACGAGCTCCTACAGTGAAGATTCTGAGTACCTTCATTTTAATGATGAGATTTTTCTTTATAATTCAACCTATTCCAAAAATATATCAAGGGACTTAACATTTTGTTTTGGCAACAGAGAGGGGGCAGGCTCTCTTACAAAGGCAAGTATTCAAGAAGATATTGATTATACATGTTTTCCATTCATTGGAGGAAATGTGTTCAGTAAAGCAACAGTATAACAAAAGTAGTGGTCTTTTTTCTTAGTTCGAAATAAATCAAATGAAAACAAGAGTTTCTTGGGCAAAGGGCTGAAGACCTATGGTAGGACGCTTGCCCAGCACGCATGCAGCTCTGTGTGTGATCATCCAGCACCAAGACAAAAGCAAAAACCTAAAAATCAAAGCAAACAAACTCAACACACACACACACACACACACACACACACACACACACACGAATAAACTATTTCTTGGAAAATCTCATTTCTATGCTAAGACCAAGTTACAGTTACCATAAACCAGGACATAAGTGAAAGCAGTTCGCGGATCTTGAGCTCCTGGAGAATATCTAACCTATGAACTTGAATCGGCACTGGCCAGGAGAGGCAGATGTCTGGGACCCTCAGGCCTAAAGTCCACCGAGTTCAGGTAGACAGGGTGAGAGCAGGTTCAAATCCCCGAGGTTCGCCAGGCGGACAGGCTTGCTCTGCCGCTGTCCCGAGGTCTGGCGCCCCTAACAGTGGTGCAGAGAGAAGCGCTGCCGGGCCTGCCCCCGGTGGGCCGCGTCTGGAGCACCGGCCTGAGGTCCAGCACATCCCAGGACACCGGGGGACACAGGAGAGGCGGGTCCCAGAAGCGAGGCGTTAGGAGCCGCCCCAGCTCACTGGAGGATAAGAAGAGTCGCTGCCCGACGTTACCTCCACCCATTGGGCCGCGGCGTCTCCCTCGGCTGGGCGAACTTGCAATCGCGCGTGCAGGCACTGCTGAAGGAGCGCCCGGGCCTGCGGAGCGCGGCCCTCGGCAGCCATTGCTGCAGCCCGCACGCGCTCAAGGATTCCGCCCACTCTCCGAGGAGGTCACGCCCCCCGGAGGGCGGGGCGGGGGCGGGGCCGGGCCGGGGCTGGGGGGGGGGCGGCCGGAGGCCCCGTGGTTCCGCCCCCCGAGGGTTTGGGGGCGGTGTCTATCCGAGGAGCCCGGATGTGCGGTCTTCTAGGACAGTGGTGTTTAAAGCAGCACTGGGAAATGGTATGTCTCTGTAGCAGGCTGCCAGTGGGAATTTTGATTTATATTAGCACGTGTCCGCAGTCAATAATTACACTGGCCTTTGGGAGTTGGTATATGTACTTAACACATTTTAATTCTTACTCCCATCTTCCTCTCTCAGTCTCTTTGTTTCTGTCTCCCGTTTTGAGACAGCGTCTTGCTAAGTACTGCAGCTGACCTTGAACTCACTGTAGCCCAGATTGGCTTCAAAATGGTGGAGATCCTCCTACCTCAGTCTCCCTACTGCTGGGATTATGGGCATGAGCCACCATCTCTTCATCTCTGGATCCTCTTTCAATCTGCAAGAGATCTATCTCTGTTTCCTATTTTCTATCTTGTTTTTGAGACAAGGTCTTGCTTTTTTCTTTTTCTTTTTCTTTTTTTTTAAGACAAGGTCTCACTAGTTCGGGCTGGTCTTGAACTCACACTGTAGCTCAAACTGGCCTCTTATGATGCCTTAGCCTGCAGAGTGCTGGGATTACAGGTGTGCAGCACCACAATCAGCCAGAGGTCTCACAATGCAAATTCCTAAATTGCTTAGATTGGCCTTGATGCCTATAACTACAGGCCTCAGTATACACTTCTTTTTTTTTTTTTATGAGCAGAATATATTTATTGAGAGAAAGAAAGCTCCTGTCCAAGAGAGGGACGGGGGGGGGGGGATAATTCCCCCCCCCCCCCCCCCCCCGCCAGTGTATACTTCTAAAGGAATGAAAAGACCCGATGGATCTCTTTCCTACATACCTTTTGAAGAAATATTTTTCACTTCAGAAAGTTTAGGAGTTGAAAATTTTTAAGTGGTCGATTTAAGTCAATATTATACTCATTATGAAGATAAATAGAATGAATCAATTGTAACACAAAGCAATTGCTGATGGGACTAGAAGCTATACATCTTTCAAAAAATTTCTTATTCCAGGCAACAAAACTGGATGTCTTTATCAGGAATGCTATAAAGCATTCTCATTCTGCTGTTGCAGAAAAGCACTGCTATGTGAAAACATACTACTTAGAGATCAGTTCTTTAGAAAAAAAATAAGTTCAACCAAGGAATTGTGATTCTTTATAAGTTATTTAACCTGACACTAAAATAAAAGAAAAATGACATATT
The DNA here is from genome assembly GCF_000260255.1 of Octodon degus. Lineage (NCBI taxonomy): Eukaryota > Metazoa > Chordata > Mammalia > Rodentia > Octodontidae > Octodon > Octodon degus. The sequence continues at coordinate 8,440,048 of NW_004524662.1, read as the reverse complement.
TGGATGCACACAGAAATAAATGCATTAAATTCTGTAATGCATTTTCTGCATTTATTAGAACGTAAAGAAAAAGGTAAACAAGGACTTGCTTTTCTTTCCCACGCAATGCATTCCTCCAACTTGCATCAGATTAGCATCTATTTTTCTACAGGCTTGCAAGGTTTATACAAGGGATAATAGTGTTACCCTGATTGCATTACCCAGGTCATTGATTTGGGCTCATTTGGCACAATATATCTATACATTCAGGTCTGTGGTTAGAAGATTACATCACCGGCAGTGTTACTAAGCCATACAAAAGTAGTGTAACAGAAGAAAATAATCCATGCATAATCAGTGGTCCTTTGCGAACAAAATCGAAGCTGCTTATTTGCTGGTTATCTTGCAGCCTGCCTTACACGTTTAGTAAAGACACAAAGCAACATCTCACATTGTCTCTAGTTGCTGTATTATAGGGGTTACAACATTTGTTGGCATTTGGCTGCATAGCAGGTCTTCACTGTCCTATCATTGTAACTATTGAGCCACTATTTTCTGTTTCAGACCCAAAATTTATACATCTTGAAGGATCTGTGACATACAGACTCTATCCATGACCTAAAATACAAGAAGACTTCAGTAATGAACATTTAGGCAATATGCAAATAGTCGGTGATGGGTGTAGGGCATGGGGATAGCTATAGAAAATAGGGTATGTGATTTCCAGAAATTGGCTCATGCTGGAGGGGCTGTCATAGATCTAGAAACTCTTCCTGTTGGTAAATGGAGTCTAGGTAGTAATGGTTAGCTTCTTAAAATCAACCAATTACAAACTTTCCTATTGGTTAAGAATCTACATTGCTGTAGGAGTAGGTAAGTACATTAATAAATTGGGGCTTATGTATTCTTTTCTTCAACCTGCAGAGGGCAGTAGACAGTAGGCATCAACGAGCATCTCCTTTTTGGTCTATGTTGTGAAACCTACTCTTGCTACACAAAGAAGTTAAAAAAGCAAAGTATACATGCCAGGATGTAGTAAAATGTAAATGAAGAAAAAGCGCCTGGAGTTATGGCAGCAAATCCCAGTGGGAGAAATTGAAAACAAGCTAAGATGATGGTTCCTGACTAGAGCTCTGATGGAGGATATACAGCAAAGTTTCTATAGCTGTGTACTTTAATTTTTGTTATAAAACAGTCATGACCTTTATTTGTAATGTTGAGATAAAGTAGGTTGTGCAACTTTCAAGTTAGAAGTAAAAGCAAAGAATAGACCTAAGTTGGCTTTAAACAAGAAGATGGTCATTCACTGGAATGTGAGAGAAAATTTTGGGTATGTGAGAAATCATTGGGACAGGAATAATTCCTAAACAACTGCAACATAGGAGGGGAGCCTTATTGACAGTGGATTAATTATGGATGTACTCTAGGCTTTCTGAGATGGAATAATAATTCCTTTTGAATTATTTTTAAGTTGTTTGATTCTTTTAAATACATTGCTCTAAATTCTAATATTCAAAAATGTTTCATGGGCCTGGGGATGTAGCTTATATGTAGAACATTTATCTAGCATAACCATGGGCTCTAGCCTTAGCACTAAAACAAAAGAGTAAAAAAAATCTAAAAATATTTCAACAACATGCAAATTTTGAGAAGCACGTCTAAAAGCTTTTGTACAATTGATACTAAGCTTCCTGCTTATAAAGAGGCAAAATAGAAAAGGAAAATATCTATTTTATAGTTCTTAAGAAGAACTTTTCCTAAGACTTACTTCTAAAGATTACTTCTGGAAAGATGGTAGAGTGGTTAACAGCATAGAAACAGCTACTCTGATATTTGGTGTCCAAATACTGGGGGTTACTAATAAGAATAAAAGGAAGAAAGTAGGACTCTAGCACCCAGCATGGCTCTAAAGTGGAAATTCAAACCCACAGGGAAGAGACCTCAACACAGAAAAAGGAGGGGCTGGAAGCTTAGTTCTCTTTCCAATCTTGCAAGATGGTGGGAGAAAAAAAACTGAGAAGCCAGACATTAAAGAGAAGAAACTCAAAGCTAAGAAGGCTTCTGCCGGTGGTACTGGTATAAAGGGTTAGGTGAAGAAGGCAAAAAAAAAAAAAAAAAAAAAAAAAACCAAGAAGAAGCAGCCGCACTGCAGCTGAAATCCTGTCCTGCTTAGAGGAATTGGTAGATACTCCCCATCTGCTATGTGTTCCAGAAAGGCTTTGTACAAGAGAAAATACACAGCTGCTAAATCAAAGGTTGAGAAGAAAAAGAAGGAGAAAGTTCCTGCTATGATCACAAAACTGGTCGGTGAGGACAAGAATGGAGGTACAGGGTGGTTAAGCTTCCAAAATGCCTAGTGAAGATGTGCCCTGAAAGCTCTTGAGCCACGGCAAGAAACCCTTCAGTCAGCATGTGAGGAAACTTGGAGCTACATCACTCCCGGCACCATCTTGATCATTCTTATTGGGTGTCATAGAGGCAAGAGAGTGGTCTTCCTGAAGCAGCTGGCCAGTGGCTTGCTACTTGTGACTGGGCCTCTTAGCTTTAATTGTGTTCCTCTATGGAGAACACACCAGAAATTTGTCATTGCCACCTCTACAGAAATTGATATCAGCACAGTGAAAATCCCCAAACACCTCACTGATGCTTACTTCAAGAAGAAGCAGCTGCAAAAACCCAGACACCAGGAGGGTGAGATCTTGGACACTGAGAAAGAGAGATACTGGATTTCAGAGCAGCTCAAGGTGGATCAGAAAGAGATGGACTCACAGATTCTAGTAAAAATCAAAGCTGTTCCTCAGCTATGGAGCTACCTGTGATCTGTTTTTGCTCTGACAAATGGAATTTATCTAAATGAATGTTTTAAATTTCTTACTAAGAACCTAATTAAATAACTGATACGTTAAAAAAAAAAAAAAGAAAAAGGAGGAGGCAAGTGCTTCTTTCTCCCTGAGGCTTGACTCACTGTGTGGGAGGGACAGCTTGAACCTTCAGATACACAGTGATTATTGGCAACTCCAGGGGACTCCACAGACAACTGGATGAGTGGATGAGAGCAGTGGATGCAATGGATTTCAGTGGCTGGTAAGTTATTTGGGTTCAGATGTCCCCCAGGAGAGGGCAATTGACTAGTACCCATCATGCAGAGAGGCCAACGGAGTGCAGAACCCAGTGTGGCTAAGAGACTGGTTCCATCTAGTGGCTTCCAGTGTCTGGGTGAGGTAGAATCAAGTTCAAATTGGCAGGAGGTCAAGGTGCCAAGTTCAAGCCAGCAGATAGCTGTGTTTAAGCCAGCAGGAGGCACACAGAGTGTTGCAGGGTGAGTAAATAGGGTTCCAGCCTCACAGCCAGAACCAGCTTGAACTTCATTGGAAGTAAAGAAGCAGGCTTACTTGGATTATTTGCTACCCCACTGTAAATCTATCACTGACTTGCAGGGATTAATCAACATGGATCTGGGCACTGTGTGCTTCCTCTGCCTGCCAGTTATAGCAGAGATATGCCCTGAAGTGGATATCTCTTCTTCTTCTTCTTCTTCTTCTTCTTCTTCTTCTTCTTCTTCTTCTTCTTCTTCTTCTTCTTCTTCTTCTTCTTCTTCTTCTTCTTCTTCTT